>NW_007578041.1:0-35590 GCF_000690725.1 Stegastes partitus | reverse complement strand
CATCCACCAACATCCACCAACATCCATCAGCATCTGCCAACATCCACCAACAAACTCCAACATCTACAAACATCCTCCAACATGCACCAACATGCACCAGCTTCTACTAACATCCTCCAACATGCACCAACATGCACCAGCTTCTACTAACATCCTCCAACATGTACAAACTTCCACCACTTTCCACACACTTGCTGCTCTATTAAAGCTGTATTCATGTTCAAAATCTTGCATGTTGCATTTTAGTGACAGTGGATTAAAAACTTCAGCCTGACTGTGGAGAAAATGAAGCTACTGAATTGACAGTTTCTGAGCTATAACGTCATAATTATCCAGAACAGAGTAAATTGTGTGTATTAGAGCCTAAACTACTAATTTCTAGACATTTACGAACCCAGAAGTTATCGTTATTTTATTGCTCACAGAGAACTTCCCTCTTTATCAAATTATTCCTTCGTCAGATGATCACTCAGACAGATAAGTGGTTTAAGATGTGCTGTCTATCACTGCTGATTGTATTAACAAAAGATAAGAAACTTTCTCCATCCTGATGCTGCTGTTGTGGTGAAAGACGAGTGAAGGGATTTAAACTGATTGATCGTAAAGATAACATCATCAACTCTGAAGCTAGAAAACAGCCCAACTCACCAGCTTCCTCCTTCATTCTCTCCTCAGCACACGGAGCTGCTGTTCCAGAGGTACCAGAGCAGCTTCATCCACACCCTGGAGGTCGGCAGGCAGCTCTTCTCCATGGGTGACGAGGACACCCAGGCCCAGCTGCAGACGGAGCTGGGGACGCTGCAGGAGGAGTGGGAGAGCCTCCACGGGCTGCTGGGCCGGAGGATGGAGCTCACCGAGGCCATCATCAAGGTAGCGCCGCGAGATTTTCTGGTTCGAGCTTCGCAACGAGGAAGAGATTCTGAGTTTTAGATCAATTTAACTTTAATCTGTTTGATGTTTTAGTTGTTTGGGCCTGTTGGTCTGTATGAAAAGCTTGTTCACCAGCTTCTGAGGAAGATGGTGACGAACACTGTTGTCCAGTTTCTGACATTTTGCAGTAGCTCTAAATGTTAACCAACGAGACAATGAAGAGGTTCATCTATTATAAGAATAATTACCAGTTGCAGCCGTAGTAACTCCTCACAGTGATGCTTCAGGTGTTTTTTCTGATATTTTTAAAATTTTATTAAATGAATTTCAGGGTTTGGCTTTTTTAGACATTTTAACACTAAAAAAACAAATAGTAGAAAGTTTCCTATGTTGGTTTTAAGCAGCTTTTAGTCTGAAACAGTTATAAAAACAGATGGAAAAGAAGATGGAATCTACAATAGAGCTCTGTGTTATTGTTTTAAAAAAGCTGATAACAGATTTTCAGAGCAGAAGCTGATTTTTAGTGGCTGAAAACTTCAGGTTTTGATTTATTGGCCAGCCTTCTTTATATTGTGTATGTATATAGTCTTACATATACATACAGTTTGTTAGTTACATTGAAATTTCCAAATGTTGGAGTCATTTTAATTAGCTTTAGCAGCGTTTTAGTGCAGACAGGATTAAAAATAAAGTAATCAGAGCTGCTCTGTTTCTAAATTACTTCTTTTTCTGCTTCATTATCTGTTTAAAAAGGCACTAAAGTGTCCCATAAAACAACACCAGCTGATCAGTACATCAGTCAGACTCTTTACTTTCAACCATTTTGCCAGCATCAGCATCAGGTTTTCTCTTTTGCAGAAGTCTGCTTTAGTTCCACGTCTGACCTGTGAGCTGTCGTCATCGTGCTGCCGGAGCTTCGGTTAAATGAAGCTGCACCAGTCGCTGGAACTGGAGGCACGAAATCGATTAAACTTTAGACTTCATCGGCTCGGTCGCAGAGTCAGACGATGAGAAAACTGTTTTTTATCGCCCTGAAAAAATCACTCTGAGGTTCTGTTCGAAGTTTATTAGAATCCCCCAAAAAAAGTGACCAGTGTGTTTTATTTTATGAGTTAGTCACTGAATCTACCCGATAAGTTTAAAAATGAAAGTTGAAATCAGATAAAAGTATTTATTATATGCCTGATTAATTTAAACATTAAGGTGAAGAATTAGAACCTTTAAAATGTCAGCGTTTAATCAGACACGTCAGTGTTTGTGGCTGTTGGTCGTTTTAATATTAATTTTTAATTAAATTTGACAGTTTGTAGAAGCTTGTAGTGATTGTTTATCAGGTATTTTAGCATAAACTGAGAATAAGCGAGAAAAGACAAAGAACAAATCTGAATATTTCACCGTGTTTCTTCTTCTGCTGCCTTAAAATGTGACTTAGCTGCACTTTGGTTGATTAATTAAAGTTATTCGAGCTGCGAAAGTGTAAAACTAGCCGAGAGAAATGAACTGAACTTGAAGAAAAAAACTTAAAATATTAAGTTGAAGCAGCTTGTCACAGATACAAACCTGGTTTTCTTTTATATTTTCACAGTTTAAAGAGTTTAATCTTGCTTTAACTCATAATGTCAGACATTTTTCTGACTAGAACCTGTTAAAAGACGATGAGATAAATGTTAATTCTGCAACAATTCTAATTTAATTTAGTTTGACAAAGACACACAGGAAGTTTGTTTTCTCAAAAGAGTTAAAACTCCAACAATGCATCCATATAAATTAAAATTAATGAGTTTTTTATTTGTTTAGCTCATGTTTTTAAGTTTTAAAGAGCTCTGAACATTAAATAAATTGGTAGAAATGAGCCAAACTCCTGTTATTTGCATTAAACAGTAGAGCTGATGAGCTGATTTGAGTTCCTTCCTGATTCCTGACGGTGTGTCTCTAGTTTGGTGTCTCCTGAGAGCCGCCCTTTAATCCAATCACATCTGATTAATGACACGTCACTCTGATTGGTCGCCGGTCGGCCCTGTAAGCTCCCGTGACTGACGATGGGTTTTGCGTTGCAGAACTGGGAGCGCTGTGAGGCCGGCCTGGCCGACAGCCTGGTGCAGCTGAAGGACGTGAAGACCAGGCTGAACCAGTCGATGCCAGAGAGCGACGACGAGCTGCCGAGCGCCGAGCAGCTCCTCAAGGTGAGGACGCTAAGACAAACCAAAGCACGTAGAAAGGTCACAGGGAGGATGTTTAGAACCAACAGTGCACCAAAGCAGACATAATGAACCAAAGCAGAGGTTTTAAACAACGTTCGCTGCTGCAGTCGGAGCCGCTCTGGATCCTCAGTAATCTGATCTGAGTTAAACCTCAGCATCAGGAGCCAAACCACTGATTTCTGCCAAAGTAAACTCTGAGCAAGGCTCCCTCAGAGGTGAGATTAACCCCAGTTAGACGGATTATTCCTGCATTCAGGCAACTCTGATTTAATGTTTATTTCCTCTCTAAAACATATCAGCATTGATGGGGTGTGTGATTCAGGAGGAACCTGCGTCCACAACGTGATGCAGTAGTAAATATAAAAGCAGAAAATACAAGAATCATCGATGGTTTAACTAAAATAAAAAACAGATTTTTTAAGCTTCTGAACCCCCAAAAGCCCACAACAGGTTTAAAAGTCACGTTGTCTTGAAAATATAAATAATTCAACAAAAAAAAATCACCAAAATTAAAGAATTTTTCAGAACCAGAAACTGTAGAAAGAGAAATAAAGATGTGATTTTAAACTTTTAAAACAACTTACAATGTGCAGAGGAGTCGTAGAAATAATAATAACAATAATAATAATAATGATGATGATAATAATAATAATTATCATTATCATTATAATGGTTCTTGTTATTATTGCTATTATTATTATTCATGTTGTAATTAACTGTTAGTTAACTAACTAATTACGAATGTTGTAAAGAACTTGAGAACTTTATAATAGTAATGATGATGATGATAATTAAAAAATGTCATTATTATTGTAGTAGTTCTTCTTATATGAATAATAATAAATTATAATTATTATGTTATTAACTAATTATTAGATAATTAGTAATGTAAACAACTTGTGACTTGCGGGAAAGCATTATTTATAATAATAATAACAACAACAACAATAATAGTAATGATAAAAACAATAATCAAAAATAAGGGCAAGAAAGAAAAGGAGGATTCTCAGGCAAAAATTGAGAAATAAAGTTTAACTTGGTAAAATATTTTCAAAATGATTGAATTAAACAAAAAAACAAAAAAAAAAAACAAGTAAAAGAACCTAAAATACCAGATTAGTGGACCAACAGCATGGAGGGTAAAACCATAAACACAAAAACAATAACAGATAAATAAATAGATAAATAAATAAATAAATAGAGGATGAACCAGAATAAAATGGACAAATAAAATGTTGTGACTTATTAACTGAGATAAATGCAGGTTTGTTTTAATAGAAAACGTTAAAAGCAACTTTAGACACGAGGAAACGGTGGAAGAACTAAAGTATCGGCCTGCAGCAGGTCTGGTTCTGATCCATCTGTAGGGAGTCTGTCGGTCTGAGGTTTAAGGGGAGGTTTAAGGGGAGGTCTGAAGTTTAAGGGGAGGATTAAGGGAGGTTTAAGGGGAGGTCTGAAGTTTAAGGGGAGGATTAAGGGGAGGTTTAAAGGGAGGTTTAAGGGGAGGTCTGAGGGGAAGTTTGAGGTTTGAGGGGAGGTGTGAGGGGAGGTGTGAGGGCCGGCCTCCCGACTCGTCCCCTCCATCGGGGCCGTCCAGCCTTTATCCTCGTCCCCTCCCCCAGGCCTCCCCTCCCCCAGCCGGCCTGCTGCCGGCGGCCCTTAATCCTCTGCTGGGCGGAGAAAGACAGAAAGCAGATAGAAAGAGAAAGGCTGGCGGGGAGGCAGTGGAGGGGAGTCCCTGACGGAGTGCTGTGGTATGCAGGAGAACGAGGACTCCCTGGAGGACTGGGCTGAGAGCCTGACGGAGCTGAGCGCCATGAAGACGGACCTGACGCAGTACATCATCGCCGACGACGTGCTGCTGCTGCAGGAGCAGGTGGAGCATCTGCACTGCCAGTGGGAGGAACTCTGCCTCAAGGTGAGTCTGCAGAGGTCTTCCTGGAAGCTGCTCAGGTTGGACTCTGAAGAGCCACTTCTTCTCCACGCCTGATTTTAGTTATCAAATCAGCGGTTCTTTGAGATTAGCCCCAGTTGGTCGGATTATTTCTGCCTCCTCAGCAACTCTGACTTTGTTTTGAACTTAATAGATAAAATGTTTGTTTGTTTTTGCTCTAAGTTATATTAACTTTGGTGGAGTGTGATGATTCATGAGGAATTTATTCAGTTTTCTTTCTAAAAACCTGAGAACAGATGGACTTTTTAACCCTCTGAACCCCAAAACCAACTGGAATTATTATTATTATTTTTAAGTAAATCATTAAAATTACACCATTTTTTAAGCCAGAAACTGTAAACAACTATTGAAAATATTGGATTTTTAACTTTCTGAAGGTCTGTGAACGTCTCATCGGTGACGTACAGCTCAGGCTGCTGAAATAAATAATAATAACAGGTTCTTTTTTCTTCAAAATGTGTTAACTTTGATGGAATTTGGGAATTTATGAGGAATTTATTCAGTTTTCATTGTAAAAACCTGAGAATAGTTGAACTTTTAAACGTCTAAACCCCAAAAATAACTGGAAGGACTTTTTTTTCTTTTGAAATCAGTGAAATTACACTATTTATCAGAACTAGAAACTGTAAAAACGTCAAATAAATATTGGCTTTTACTCACTTGTGCTGATAGAAACACAGTAATAAAGATGTTTAACTTGTATATCGAACCTTTTGACCTCCTGAATCCCAAAAACCTGCAACAGGTTTGAAAATCGTGGGAAAAAAATAATTGATTTTGGAAAAAAAAATCACCAAAATTACACCATTCATCAGAACCAGAAGCTGTAAAAACAGAAAAAAATATTGGATTTTTAGGTTTCTGATGGTCTGTGAACATCTCATCTGTGATGTACAGCTGAGTCAGAAAAATAACCAAATTTAAGCTTAAAACTTTCATCAAACTCACTTTATTCTGCCTGTTTGAAAATTCACAAAAAAATAAATCTTTTGCAACAGAGTCCAGAACAGTTTTAAAAATCATGTTATTTTGATAAAAATCACCAAAATTACACCATTTATCAGAACCAGAAACTGTAAAAACAAAAACAAAAAAAAATGGATTTTTAGCTTTCTGATGGTCTGTGAACATCTCATCTATGGCGTACAACTCAAGTAGGTAAACTAAATACTAAAATACTTTTTTTTCCTAAAATACATAAACTTTAACCCCAAAACCAACAACAGGCTTAAAAGTTGTATTTTTCTAAAAAAAACAAAAAAAACAAACATTTATCAAAGCAGAAGGATCAGATTTCTAAGAACATCTCCAACAGCTCCATCCAGAAAAATGACCAAATCTAACCTTAAATCTGTGATGTTTCATAAAATCCTCTTTTCTGTGTCCCATATAAAAATTCCTCCAAAACAAACCATTTGCACCATTTTTCATTTGTTGTTTTCAGCTTTTTTGTCTAAAATGCGACCAAACTGGTTCCTCGGTCGTCCAGTTCCTGAAAATCACTAAAAGAGCTTCTTTGTCATGTTACAGCCAAATATAACCACCGCTTTGGCTGGAAATGTTAAATAAAAACACATTTGTAAGGCCCTGAGACTCTCCTGCTGAGTCCAGACGAGCTTCAGGTTAATAAACACTTTGTTGTGGTTAAGACTTGATTAGATCCAACGTCCTCTGAAGCTCCAGTTCCCCACATGGAGCGTTAAAGTGTCGCCTTTAACGAGGAGCTGCTCACTAAATCTCATTGGAGGGATTGTGAGGGTGACAGTCGGGGGGGAGGTGAGGGGCATTGTGGGAAACCAGGGGACAGATGGAGAGAAAATGTAGTAATGAGCTGAGAAGAGCTTTTGTATGAAAATGAGTTGTGGGGGGGAGGGGACGGTGGTGACTTTCACTTTCTACTGTCTCTGATGGAGTTCTGGTTGGTTGACCTCCGGTAACCCCGTTGGAGCTTTTTGTCTTAACTCTGAACATAACCAACCCGTTTAGATCACTTTGCTTCTTCATCAGTCTGTCAGAGTGAGATTAAACAGAACATCCAGCCACACATCAAACATCATGATAACATCATAATAACATCATAATAACGCAGTCAGAGTCGAGTGAGTCGAGGGTTTCCAGGTAAAGTTGAGTCCATGTGATGATGATCCGACTTCTCCAGCGGTAGAATAAAAACCTCCAGACAGCAGCTGATGAAGTCTGAGGTGGAGAAAAGTTCAGAGCTGGTGTTGGATTCTGATCCGTCTGATTGTTAGTAAAACTCTCTGGTTTAGGAAACTGTTGCTACAACACCCAGCTGTCTTCTTCTTCGTCTTTTTCTTCTTCTACATGTTTTTCTTTGTTTTCTTTCTGTTTTTCTTCCTCTTCTTCCTTTTCTTTCTTTTTCTTTTTTGTTTTATTTCCTCTTTATTTTTTTCTTCTTCTTCTTATTTTTTTTTATTCTTTTTTTGTTTTTCTTCTTTTCAGTTTTGTCTTCTTTTCTTATTCTTTTTCTTTTTCTTCTTCTTTTTCTTCTTCTTCCTTTTGTTTTTATTTTTATTTTTCCTGTTTCTTTTCTTCTTTGTCTTCAGTTGTTTTTCTTCTTGTTTTTTCTTCTTCTACTTGTTTTTCTTTATTTTCTTTTTCTTTCTTCTTTTTGTTTTTCTAATTCTTCCCCTACTTCTGCTTTTTCCTTTTTTTCTTTCTTCTTTTTTGTCTTCTTCACATTGCTGCTATTATTGTTATTATTATTATTATTGTTATTATTATTATAATTAACAGAAAACTATCATAGAAAGTAGATCATGAATTTGTAGTGTTGCTTTTTTGTGATGTCATCTTTTTTTTCTCGCTTTTTATTTTATTTTGATGTTTATATTTGTGTTTTACTTTGTTATTGTTGACATACTGTGTTATGTATTTTAACATCTTTAATCTTTTAACTTTATCTAAATTTCTGTCCCACGGCCTGCTTTTATTACTTTGCTTTTATTTCATCTGTTTTTAAAACTGCTAAATAAATAAGGTTATTTTTTTATGAATTAGTTGCTGGATTAAGTGACTTTTAAGAAACCAGCGTTATCTCCAGAGCCAGCTGTTTGTTTTAAAGCTAACATCTGACAACCAGAGCAGTCGATGCTGGTTGTCATGTCCTACATTATCCACCATCTTCCATCCATTCAGCTCAGATCACATGATGTTAAACCGAAGTGACCGCTGCAGCAGCTGCAGCTTCATCACAACAATGAGACTCAGATCAGACGTACGCAGCGCGACTAAGCACCTTAAAGTCACGGAGCTTATTCAATTCCCCATCTTCTCCCCGTCAGGTGTCTCTGCGCAAACAGGAGATCGCCGACCGGCTGAACGCCTGGATCATCTTCAATGAGAAGAACAAGGAGCTGTGCGAATGGCTGACGCACATGGAGAACAAGGTGGCGCACAACTCGGACCTCAACATCGAGGAGATGGTGGAGAAGCTCAAGAAGGTGGGCAGCAAAGGACACGCTCAACACTGTAATCACCTGGTTCACTGGGATGGAGGGAGGCCACCGGGACACCTACCAGTCCTCTGAAGGAGTTAAGATAAAAGTGATTAAAGAGTTTACTTTGGGATTAATAAAGTTTTATGTGAACTCCTTCAGAGGACTCGTAGGTGTCCCGGTGGCCTCTTTTCTAAGGCTTCATCCTCACTAATATGCAGACGAGTATTTTATCTCTACTTCTGATCTCTTACGCACCTGAGAACACATGTCACCTGAGCGTTCATGCATACTTCAGGCATGCAGGTGTCGGTGTAACCACGAAGCAGGGAGTTGGTTTCTTAGTCATAGAAAACACTCCAGAGGAAGAAGAACAGCAGCTAGCAGAGATGACAAGGTCAGAAACGCCTGGAATGAATTAGCACGTTGAATAAACGGCAAAAGGTGACGAGATCGCCAACTCAGTTAGATCCAGTTTTTAGTTCCTGAAAGTCTCAGTTTTTGCAGAGATTTTAAGCTAACATGAGGTCAGCAGAAGTCTTATCTTTAGGGTTTCCTAAACTCCAGATTAGCCTGGACGCTAGCTGTAAACGTAGTTAGAGCTGGCTGTTTTTAAACTGAATATATCCGTACGGTTGTAGCCTCACACCGCTGCTCTTCTGTCTTCGGTTTCCAGGCGCTTTAGCTGCTCATAAGTTTACAACAAGTAGACGGGAAACTTTGCAGCTCTGAAAACACCGACGCTGCAGCGTTTAGACGTCAAAGTTTGTCCTCGCAGCGGCGACCGTCTGGTCTTTTATGGAAGCCGTGATTGTTAAAGAGTCGACAGCTGTTTGCTCCCAGCAGGTCTGTTTAGTGCTGAACCCTCGGCCTCCGTGACGGGAGGAGTGACTGCAGGGAGGTGGAGGGCAGGAAGGCCCGAACTTATTGCCCCAATGGGGGGTTTTAAAGCTTCACAGCCCCCCAAGCTTTAAATTTAGTGCTTTGAACCAACGCTCTGACTCTTGTTGGGGTCGCTGGCAAACGTCCAAAAGGAGAAGATGTGATTTTTTATTTTGCCTGAAAGCAGATTTTAGACGAGTGTGCAGAGAAAAAAAATCACATTAAAAGTAATAATTAAGACTTTTTTTGTGGTAGAACAAGATAAGTTCAAACTTTGTTAAGGTATTGCTCAGAAAACTAAACTGAATAACATGAGAAATGTTAGTAGAAACATGTAAGTACAATCCAGCTAGAAAACGGAGTGACACTGGCAAAGACACTGAGCTAGTAAAGTATCACGCATGGTAATGAAATATTACACATGAAATTGGAATATTGTACCCAGAAATAATAAAATATTAAATCAAATTTTGTACATTTATTGAAAATATTACACATTAAATTGGAATGTTGCACCAGAAAAATTTAATTTTGCACATTGAGTTAAAATAATTGACATTAAATTGGATTATTGCACAAGAAAACATGACATTTTGTATCTTATATTTATATGTTTTTTATAAAAATTAAATGTTACACATTATGTTGTACGTTGTCTCACAATCATTAGCTTTGAACTTTAGGCAACAAACTTTTTATGAGGCATGAAAACACAGTTGGTTTTGCTTTGATTCATAGTTTTAAGTCAGGTCTTTTATTTTATCAATCTTTAATTCCAAACTTGTCCTCACATGTCAGAGTTACAGTTTAATGAGTGACTTAAATGTAATTATCTTCGTCTCCATCAGGACTGCATGGAAGAAATCAACCTGTTCAGCGAGAATAAAACTCACCTGAAGCAGCTCGGCGAGCAGCTCATCACCGCCAGCAACAAGACCAAGGAGACGGAGATAAACGACAAGCTGAAGGACGTCAACGACCGCTGGCAGCATCTGTTCGACCACATCGAGGCCAGGTAGGAACAACAGAACACGGCGGCTGTCGGTTCTGCAGAATCATAAAACTCCTTTTCCGGCTCACTTTGGATTCTATGACTTAAGTTTTGTTGGGTTGGAGGTCACAGACAAACTAGACTGTTCGTGATCTGATGGACTGATATGACTTTGTCTGTGTATTACTATGTATTATATATCAGGTTTAGTAGAAAAACAAATATAGCGTGCAGACTGTGGTTCTTTCCATCACTCTGGTGGGTTGGTCTGAATAAATCCATGAGGAAAAATAACATAAAGTGACCTTTAATGACTTTACATAACTTCTGTCTGAAAAGGGCTAAAGTGTGACTCTAACAGGCTTCACTATTGTCGTATTTAGCAGCCAGACTTCTCTCTTTGTCAGTGGCTCTGCTTTCGTTTGCTAATATTAGCATGCTAGACTGCTAACATGCTAAAATGTGTGATATTTGGATGTTAATGTGCGATTTGATAAAATTATGCAATAAACCGCATGTTCACCACCATGCTAGCAGATGTTGTTAGCATCAATTACTGAAGCTACTAGCGGGTTGGGGTAGCATTTAGCATAACAGCATTAGCATTTACCTGAAAAGCACAGCTGAGTCTAAGACTGAAATGTCCGAGAGGTTGTATTTAGCAGACAGACTTTGTTGTTAGCTCTCTCCCTGCTTTTGTTTGCTCTTATTAGCATGCTAGCTTGCTTACACAGACAGGGATTCAGTAGGTTTTGTTAACATGCTAGCATGCTAACTATGCATGCTATATGTTTGCACGTTATTATGTGCGGAATGATTCCTCATGTTCTGCTAGCATGCATGATTTGATTTTTACCAGTTAGCATGCTAACTTGTTTACACAGACAAGGATTCAGTAGGTTTTGCTAACATGCTAACATGTGTAGCTATACATGACAAATATTTGCATGCTAATATGTGCGGAATGATACCTCATGTTCTGTCAACATGCATGATTTGATCTTTAACAGTTAGCTGATGTTGTTAGCATGCATCACTGCAGCTGTTAGCATGGTTGGTTAGCCTTTAGCATCACGACATTTACCCCAAAATCACTCAGATGTTCTAAAGGTTGTATTTAGCAGACAGGCTTTAGTCGTTGTTGTCGGTTTCATCGATGTTTTTGTTTGCTCTGAGCATGCTAACTTGCTTACACAGACAAGGATGTCTGCATGTTAATATGTGCATGTCAACATGGGGGGCATGATTAAACTTTTAGCGGATGCTGTTAGCATGCCTTACTGCTGCTATTGGTGCGGCTGGTTAGCATTTAGCATAACAACATTAGCCTTTCTGATTAAATTCCCAACTGAGACGTCTTAGAAGGAGGATAAATCCTTTATTGCCTTTTATTGATTCTTTTCCCTTATCTGTCCTCTTATTGAACGTCTCACGTCCCTTTAATCTGTGGCTCATATGACTCTGTAGATCAATAACGACAGAACTAACCCTCTGATACGTGACTCGGTGATATCTTCAGCTTCTTCAGTGGGAAGCGACCGTCTTGTACTTTGTACTTTTACTGCTGCTTTCATTTGGAGAACGTATTGATGTTATTCTGCTTCAGTCCAACACTGTTGAAGCTGTTCTGGATTATATTCTGTAGTCGGTGCAGCGTGTCGGGTAAGACGGTCACGTTTTGTTGCATTTTATGATTGTGATGTTTGCTGCTACATGTTACCTCATTGGTCTTTAAGGATTCACTACCTGTTGGTCTGTCGAAACTGAGGCTTCACGACTGGAACCTGCTTCTTGTTTACTGCCGCGGTCGAACACGTGCAGCCGATCAGATCACAGCTGCCGCGGCTGCAGATTAAAGCAGGAGAAGCTCCGAGGATCCAGTGATATTATTATTAATCCGTGAATGCAAATCCAACACAGAGAGGAGCTGCTGACATGTTCAGGCTTAGCGATACACTGATGTACAGGAGGGCAGCGTTACGCAGCTCAACTGGTGGGTAACTGGGAGCAAAATGGAGACTTTGGATCAAGCAAACCTGGTTTTCCAACCTTGTCTAAAGGTTTAAAGTATTTATGCACCTAAAGGTTGAGTAGAAAACATCACACAGCCTTCGATCTGTCTGAAAAGTGGCATTTCTGCACTTTATCGCCTCGAGACTGGAGAGACTTCCACTTTTAGGCAGTTTTTTGCACTCAAAAATGAATGTAGTAGCTGTATGAAGGATAAAGAGAAGCAGAGACACCTCAAAACCAACAATAAATCAGATGAATGATGTTATTTACAGGCTACGAAAGCAAGAAAAGTAATGTTACATAAAATAATCTTGATGATTAAGCCTCTAATCTTTGCACTTTTTCTGGAAAATCACCAGATAATAGTAGCTCTCTCTGTAAAATTCCCTTCCACTGATTATTAACTGTAAGTTCTTTATGGTTTTATCTATTTTTGGCCATTTTGGCTTCATATTTAATAACTAGCTTCTAGTGTTTCTTTGCTAAACTTTCCAGACAAATTGTGTTCATCTGGTCGTCGGTGTCTTTCTGTTCTACTTTCTGTTAATCTGATGGCATCAGCAATGACGAAAATGAACATTTCAGCACCAACATTCATCTTAAAAAGATGGAAAAGAGAGAAAAAAACTGTTTGAAAATCTCTAAACGTCTTCCTCACCCGTTTTTCTTTATAATAACACACCGAAACGTCCGTAAAAATCCAACTTTACTGCAACCAGTCCAGAGTCTTTCACCAGTAACTTTAATAAAACTCACTAATTATTGAAATAATCCAGATTTATAGCTCAAGTTTGCTGCTTCCGTCATTTGGGATTATTTCCTCTGAGGTTGTTAAACAGCTGCAGCATCACCGACAGCAGTAGCTTCATTAATTATTTATGATTATAAATGATTCTCTGCGTGCAGATGTGATTTATCAGGATCAGGTCACAGTTCATCAGCTGCAGGTAAATCATTAGTCACAGGGACGTTTTTATTTTATTGTCGGTAAAGTTGGACAGAACTTTTATTATTTAACAAATCATAAGTAAAGCTGCTGTTGGTTCAGATTTATTCTTTTTTTTATTGGTGCTTTTATTTTGGTGTTAATTCGCTGTTCGATCTGTGACAAACATCAGACCGTCACAGATAGTTTTTACCAGTAAAAAGTCTGAACCTAAACCAAGACGTAGGTTTTTCACTTTTATCCTCCTGGAAGTTCCAGCTTCACTGTTCGGCTGCAGATTCCTCCACAGCTCTGAGCTCCGAGCCTCGACAGCAGCTCATTAACGAGCTAATCCCCGTCGTTGATCCAGACTTCCTCTATTGTTTAAGACGGAGGACACGACTCCGGACTAACGACCCGTCAGTCACGATAAAGACCCTCGGCTTGGCCAATCCCACATGGTGACTACATAAACACTACAGTTTACTGGGATAAATCAACTTATTCTGGCTTAAAGCTTCGATTGAATCCCGTCAGGGTCAGAGTCCACTTCAGCGACCCCCTTTGTGAGCTGAACCCGTAAGCTTCGGGTTGTCATTTTCACTGTTTGTTCCTTTTCTGCACCACTTTATGTTTATGTGAACACAAAAGTCAGCCAACGGTGGGAGATATGTGGGTTGAATCGTGTTTTATGGTTGTTTTTCAGCTCATGATTCATAATTTGAAAGTGAAAAAGACAATTTTTGAGGCATTGCTGCATTTGTTGGTCATCTTTTAGAGTTTTCTGCTTCTTTTATGTTTTTATTCATGAGGACAAACGCACAAATTCTAAAAAACGAAGGAATCTGCACCGGCATGTACTCGTGTTTAGTAAAACGTTGAAGTTAATGGAAGTCAGCCTTTAACAATCCGTCGTCTGTTTATTCCAACAACATCTCTGCTGCCCCTGAAGCACAAAACTGGTCATAAAGACAGAAAGACGATTGGGGTTTTCACCTTTTTGAAGGTCAATCATTGCACCACAATCATTTGTCTGATTCAGACGTGTACCTCGTCATGATGCCGTTGTTGGTCCGTGTGGGCTCTGAGGCTCAGGAAGCCTCCTGCAGACTGAACTCAGGGGGCAAAAAGCCTGTAAGCTGATAAAAGTGGGCAGCGCCTCTTCATTGGTCCGTTCAAGCAGCTTAACATGATCACTTTGTGTTTAATATGACGCCCACCTGTTCCCACCTGAACCCCGACGGGGCAGGAAGCCGATCACGGTGACCTCCAGCCGTGCACTGTAGTCATGAGCACCAGTTTTAGTAATATTTAAAACAGCGTCGCGGGCAGCAGGGAGTGTGTTTGTGGCTAAATGTAGCTTTTGTAGATCAGTGGGCTTCGGCCCTCGTTTGACCTCCTGTTCGTTAATCCGGCCGCTCGGCTCACCGACAGATGACACAAAACAACTCTGAGCCGATGGAACTGAACACTGTTAGACATTAAAGTGCATTTTACACACGTCTGGTTTAAAGTAAATATGAAAATGTTGTACCAACAAACATGCTTTAAAAATCTAAATCTGAAACATGTAAAGCTGAAACAGACCAAACACCAGTGTGAGCCGGATCAGAACCTGTTACGTCAGATGACACACCTTTATGTGGTATTTAATGGAAGAAATAGCCTCTGATGTGTTCAACACACAAACAGAAATCACCCAGAATTCAGTAGTAATGTCAAGAATTATTAGACTTTTATTACAGAATGTTAATTTCATCAGGTACAGCACTGGGTTTTGATCCAAAACCAGAGTGTAGAAAAAAAAAACCAAAACAAACAAAAAACAACACAAATCTGGCAGCAAAGGTGCCAAACACAATAGGAAAGAAACAGTGGAATATAACTGTAAAACATACAGAAAATATCTGTGAATTAATGGTGTTTATTGTGAATTTAAATGCAGTGAAACTTCTAGATTTTATGGCCAAACGTTTAAAAAACGATAAATTACCATTTGTAAAATCCTAATGAAGCAATAGTATTTAAATTAAAATGTAAAATAAATAAAAACTTCGTAGAGCGGCAGGACTTCATGTTGCAGTGAAAAATGAGCCACAGTGAGTGAAAACAGCCAAACTGTTGTTGTAGTCCGACCTTAGACCACCTTCGTGCTGCCCTTTATCAACACGTTACCTCACCGAGCCGCGCTGAGTCACATGTTGTTACAGCAGCTGGTTCAGAGTCCGTGATGATGCCGCCGCCCTGCCTTTGTCTGCCGCCTGGCCTCGGCACATGACTGCTGAGGTGGGACTCGCGGAGGGATTAGAAGCGTTGACTCTGCCGCTGCCTCGTCTTTGTCCTCCAAAACAAACCGGCTGCTCCGTCACCCAGCAGCTGCCGTCTGCTGACACGAGCCTTTGTGGTGGGCGGGCCCTGGGTGGCCCTGGGGCCAACGGGGGGTCGCCGGAGGGCCGCCGGAGGGCCGCGAGGCAGATGCTCCTCACACCTGCACAGATTCACTGTCTTCACGTGTTATTTAGTGTCGGGGCTTTTTTACGACCACCGGCTCTGTTTGCAAGCGGTCGTAATTCTGGTCGCCGTGGTGACGTTTCTCCTGTTGCCACGGCGATTAGTTTGAATAAAGAGACTCAGGAGATGGAGTCTTGTGGGAGTTTGTTTGTCACACCTGAAGAAACGATGCTCACCACTCACGGAGTAGTTTATATTAAACAGCGACAAGAACAGGAGCTTGTTTCTGGACTAAAGTTTATTTCTTTCCTCTGATTTTGAGCCTGTTTCTTAAAAACATTTCCAGACATGCAGCACTTTATTATAAAGTTCTCAAACGGTGCAACTTGACCTTTATTCTTGTTCTCACGCAGTACCATCTTGTTTTTAATTATTTTTATTTTGCTTTTTGAGATGTTTTTGAGCTTCTTTGTTGTACGTCGCTGATCCAGAGAGACTCTAAACCGCCTTTTGTTGTTGTTCAACAGCGAGAAAGATCTTTACTCGTCTGTATTTTGGAGACACAACCTGATAACATTTCAGTGTCACTACTAAACGATGGTGGGGAATTAGCATTAGCATTAGCATTAGCAGCAGCAGCAGCAAACATTTAGGAAATATCAGTAGAAAAAACTTAACTAAAAAAGTCCATCTTATAGTCCGAGTTCCTCCAGTTGTGAAAACAACAATGTGTTATTGTACAGATAATGCAGATTTGATCTATTTTCTTCTTGTGTTGTTCAGCCTGTTAAACCCAAGTTATCATTTCTGCACAAACATCTAAGTCTGTAATACTTCAGGGCTCCAGTGTGAAGCTTCTCTGGTTGCACATTCGAACAAAAACCCGTCCGATGCAATGAAACATTTCTCGGTGCGACAACATTTAGCTGATCTGTCGGCGTGACTCTGGCTTTGGTTTCAGCTGACATAAATCTGACATTAGAGCCTCTTATTTCACACTTTGCAGACTAATATTTTGGCTGAATTTCAGATTGAACACGTCTGAGCTGCTGCAGTGACCGAGCCGAGACTAGAGGCCTCCCTGTGCACGGCTAACTGGCTAGCGTGAGGCGTTCAGGGACCGCCTGAGAGATTAAACAGCCAACGTGATGGTTTTTTTTGCAGCTACAGCAGAGAATAAATGCGCTGAATTCAAACTTTGAAGAGTTTCAGCAGCAGACGGCGACAAACTGAAGAAGTGAGGACTCAGAAATGATCAGAAAGTTTAACCAAAGACGCCTCAGATCATCCTGATCAGGAACAAAACCTTTACCTGCATTTTTATTCTTGTCTACTGTCAGTTACATGATGCGTTAAGAAATTATTAATATGAGGAAAAACTAAATCCAATAACTTAATTCACCACAAACCCATTTACACACAACAGGTGAGCAAACTGCAGCTATAAATTTATGGACTTTACTTGATTCAGCAGCAAAATAAATGTAAGAATCCGTCACTGCTGCAGCCTCTGAGCTCAGAAAACACCCGTCTTATATTCTTTCTCTCAGACGTTGGCTCTCGTGCACCAGGTGCCTCCTTTCTGACCAAACATTTACATAACAGACACAGAAAAAACAAAACCATCATTTCACCAAAACAGAAGAAGTTGGCAGATTTACATTTCTGCTTTTCTGCTCCGGGTGCTCGTCGCTGCGCCTCCACCTGCCGTCGCTTCCACCAGCCGTCATTCAGACCTGTAACGTACGAGCGGCTCTCCGAGGCAGATGGAGGTTCTCCGGCCGGAGCGTCCCGCTGGGCTCGAGTGTGTCGCCCAGTCGGAGGGTTGGATCTAAAAAAAAAAAAAAACAGCAGCTGCACCTGAAGCAACTTTAGCTTCAGTGTTTGCTTTGTGGTGGTGAAATGATTTGTAAAGATGGTTTGCAGCCTAAATGTCTACTTTTGTTTTGCCAGAGTCGATAACAAGCTGGATGTCTGTGTTTCAGTGTGTTAGCGTTTTGTTTTAGATCTTCTGGAGCCTAAAACCTACCGAAGAATCAAAAAAAGACACGTTTTCTTTAAAGATAAAAATAAAACTACACATTTTTATCAGATTCAGAGACTGATCATCAGATATTCAGCTTTCTGATGGTCTTTGAACTACTCGTCTGTGATGTGTTCAGATCTACGTTTCATTCAAAAATTCACCAATAATTTACCGTTTTCAGGAGCTAGATTCTGTAAAGAGCAAAAAATTCTGCTGTTCTCAGGGCAACCGTGACGCCAACAAACAATCAGCTGTGATCGAGAGTCACGAGACAAAAAATTAGACTAATGTGACTAATTTAGCTCAAGTTTTGACTTTTAGAAGAGAAAAAACACAAAAACGCAGCAAATTCCAGACTTTTTATTATTAATAATGATAATAATACTTGTATAGCGCTTTTCAAGACACTCAAAGATGCTTTACAAAGTAGGTAACAGCAAAACAAACAAACAAAATAATAACAAATAAGTAAATAAGTATAAATATAAATATGATAGGAAAGAGGAGACAGACAGCTGTAGGTCCACTCTGAGCAACATTTATTGTATTCTATGAGGATTATTTTCTGTTTTCCTTCACTTTACAGTCTTTTATTTGCCACATTATCACATTTATTCACCACAGAGGAGAATTCGTTCTGATTTTAGCTGCTGAGGTGACTTGTTTGACTAACTCGGTGTATCCTGGGGTGATCCTGCATCCAGCTGTTGGGGGGAGTGCTGAGGGGAGGACGGGGGAGGGATGTGGAGGAGGACGAGGGAGGAGGAGGAAGGAGGGGAGGGATGGAGGTGTGGAGCTCGCTGCAGCTGAGCAGCCATCGCCGTGGAGCCTCCTCACCCGCCTGTAAGTACCGCTGGACCGAGCCGGAGCCTCCACGTCGGGCGGCGGCCGGAGGCAGCTCTCTGTTTGTTATGATAAAGAGGATGAGGGGGGATGGAGGGGGAGGGTCGGGGGCTTTTGTTGCATGCCGACACTCAGCAGATTGTGTTCGTCTTCCTGCTGCTGCTGCTGCTGCTGTTTGTCTGCAGCCTCTTTAAGCTGCAGCTCTGTTAAACCTCCTGCTGCAGCCGAGGCGGTGCAGGAATCCTCCTCCTGCATCCCAGCGTGGAGCCAACGCAGCTCGCTGCAGCCTCCACGTCTCTGTTGCATCATGTTGGCCGACGCTGCAGCTAGCATGAAGCATGCACACTGCTGCTGCTGCTGCTGCTGCAGCTCCGGAGGATCGGCAGCATCGGTGCTGCTGCGTGTAGTGTCGGTGGAAAACATGAACTAGCATGAAATCTGGGTGTTTTCTTGTCTTCTGAGCAGCAGGTTTCAGCGTCAGAGGTCACGGTCTCTGTGTTCTGGTGGTTTCCTGGTTTAACTCACCACAGACGAGCCTGTTGGGGCTTCTGGCAAAATACCTGCAAATAGAGGTAATTTTAAAAGTAAAAAAACCTGAAGAATTTACAGAAATATAATCTGACCCCACTGTGATACTGCAGGCTTTTAATGTCTATATTAGCTCCATAATTAATAACACTGAAAGGTCTTTATTTATTATTCGTCTGAGCTGAAATCTGTGTTATTGTGAAGACCTTTATGACTTTATTAATATTATTTATTTAATATTCTATATATTTTCTGTAATAGAGCATTTTTGTATTTTTTCAATTTTATTTTTCAATTTCTTTCAGTTTAAAGTATTATTATTATTATTATTATTATTATTATTATTATTATTATTATACGTATTTAGGTGGCAAAATTAGAAAACATAGGTTCAGAAGTTTTCAGACTGAGGCTGCAGTTCAACCGAAAACTGTCAAACGTTGCGCAGGATTTCGTTGCTTTTTACAGAATCTGGTGTCTTTTTTTTTTTTTGTAGAGTTTTTTATTTGTAATATCTGCAGACATCCTGATTTAAAGCTTACATTCAGTTATTTTATCTGATGGAACCACATGTTGCACACGATCAGTTCAAGGACTGTCGGGAAGTTGAGAATCAGATTTTATTTATTTTATTTTATTTTTAATAGTTTCTGGCTCTGATAAATGGTTTAATTCTAACTTTTCTTTTCTTGTTTTAAACGTAACGAACCTTCTGGAGTTCAGATGATTAACAAAGATGAACATTTGCCTTCATATGGCTGTAAAAGTTTCCTACATATCACATTTTATTTGTAGTTTCAGCCTTAAACGTTTAGTTTTGGTGGAGTTGTTGCTCCACACAACAGAAACAAGAAGCTACAAACTGGTCACAGTTTTCTTCCTGCCTCTGTTTAAACTCTGATTCAACCTGAGTGAGAAAACCTTCAGCGTGTCTGCCTGAGACAACACCAGAGCTTCAGTCTGGACAGAGTTTTACTGTCCTGTGTCTGCGTTCTGCTGCAGCGTCGTGCTGCTCTGAGCTGATGTAGGTCAGCGACCTGACAGCCGAGCTGGAATGCAGACGCCTCATGTAGGTCATCTGCAGCTCGGACGGAAACAACGCCGCCGCCGCCGAGTCGCGTGAGAGAAAGAACAACCTGCTGCACGTTTAATCCTCCTGGTGGAGAGCCGACAGCAGCCGTCGTGGTTCTGATCGGCTTCATCTTTTATCAACAAACTCCTGAAGAATGTAGAAACGATTTGATCTGGACACTGGAACCAGAATCAGAGATAACTGGATCTGGTTTCATTAACCTGAGACACAGAAACAGTTTAATGAGATTTAAAGCTGCGATGAGTCACTGTGGAGCCACAATCAGATGAGATCTGATGCAAAACAAAAAAAACACAAAACTGCACTGAGATGCTTTAGTCAACTTTATCCTGCAGGAACTTACATTATTAAAAGGAATTAACAAAATGAATTAAAGAATCTGTGAGAGCTGGGGCGCCGCGATAGCTCACCTGGTTGAGCTGGCGTCCCAGTACAGGCGCTAAAAGTCCTCGACGCGGTGCGGTACCGAGTTCTGGTCCGGCTCGTGACACTTTGCTGCAGGTCCTTCCCCCCATTCTTCTCCCCAGCTTTCCTGTCTCCCTTCTCCACTGTTCTATCAAAAAAAGGCCAAAAAAATAAGAGAGAGTGAGAGCCGACGTGACAAAAACTAAATCTGGTTTCATTGAACTGAGATGCTTTTTATCAATTCTGCATTCAGAGCTGATTCATACACATCTTTCTGTTTAAGCAAAGGTTCTCAGTCTCCTTGTTAATCGTCCTTCAGGAGGGGAAAATTACAGTTCTGTACATTTTCTCTATTTTTTAAACTCCGGTTTACTGAACAGATGACGGCTGTAAATCCTGCTGCAACCTGTTAATAAAGAAATAAAAACAGTAAAAGAAACATCTACTCAGGTACGGAATTTAGTCACTTTTCAGCTTAACATTTAAATCGAATATTCTCTCAAATAAAAAACACACGACAGCGGTATGTGAATTACATTTTTTAAATGAAGTTAGTCTCATACGGTGTCCTCCTGTGTCCAGTAGGTGGCGCAATGACTATGACTTACACCGAGGCTCTGATCAGACGTGAACTTTAGGGCAGATTGGATGAAGTGTTGTCAGATTTTGAGCACATTTAGTGTTTTATTTGTCCGTGTTTGGGCTCTTGGACTGATGCTGAAGTCAATAGTTCCAGATTTTATTGAGCCTAATCGCACCTCAGGTCTGGAAAACGAAGGAATTCATGAGAATCTGACGATAAAAAAACAAAGCTGCTGCAGTAACAGGATGAAACTCATTGAACGTTTACACATTTTAGCTTCACCTGTTGATTCAAGAGACCGTCGTGATGCAGGTTTTGGTCGTGGTCATCTGTACTTTCACTGATTTTCTGAATGCGAGTCAGTGAGCTGCACCAAATGCTCACTAAAGAACCAAACGTCAATTAATTCGCCGCTGAAAACAGTCCCCAACAAGTTTTTAATTCTGGGTTTACTGAGCTGTAAATTGAGCATGTTTAGAGCTTTGTGTGTGCTGAAGGAGTTTTGGGGTTTTGCGTTTGTTGACAATCAGAACGACACAACAACACAAATAACGTGTTTTAATTATCGTTGACCTTCTTTGTGTCTTCGCGCCTGCAGGGTGAGGAAGCTGAAGGAGACGCTGGTGACGGTTCAGCAGCTCGACAAGAACATGAGCAACCTGCGGACCTGGCTGTCTCGCATCGAGGCCGAGCTCGCCAAACCGCTGGTCTACGACGTCTGCCACAGCGATGAGATCCAGAGGAAGCTGGCCGAGCAGCAGGTGGGCGGAAAGTCAACAGCTTCTGAAGGTTCCTACAGAGTCCGGCTTTCTTCAGTTTTAGGAAACTGGACTTTTTGTTGACAGAATTTCGAGTTTTGGCAGATTTGCTCCAAACATGTTTGTCATAAAACTGAGTTTAAGCTTTCTTAAGTCTGACCTAAAGTTCGAATTAGTTTAAATTTAGTGATAAAGACTGAAAGTGACGTCCGCTAACGAGATCAGGGCGTTTTATCATCACTATTGTTTAGTTTAACCTTTGTTCTGACATGTGAGGACTAAATCCTCTCCAGGAAAAGTTTCCATATTTGCAGACTTCAACTTCCTTTTTTGCTCAAATCGAGCTTTGCAAAATGTAGTCCAGCGTTAACGTGTATTTACAGAATACGTAGATGACCTCCTACTATACGTATAAAAGCTGATTTAAAACAACGAAACGTCCACGTTGTGCACACGTGAGCGCATCAGCTTTAAAGGAAACATCAACGGGTGCTGATTTGAGGATGAATTTATCCAGTTTTAGTGGGAGTTTTTTTTTGCAGATTGCATCAAATTCAGTGTTTGTTTCACTATAAGACAGAGATTAAAGTCTTCTGTTTGCATCTTCAGTAGAAAAGATCAGAAAAAAAAGGCCCAAAAAAGATGAATTCTGCTGATTTTTTATATAAAGAACGGTTTGATTTGGTGTTTTAGTGCAGAACAGCGACCGGTTTAAATCAGTTCACTCCCACATTCTGATTCAGAGACGAATTAATTCAGAAAATATGGTGCCATAACGATAACAAAGATCATCTGTTGTTTGGTCTTTAAATCGCTTTTTAAAAGAGAAAACGAATAAAACAGAAGACCTTTGAGTGTTTCTGGGCAGCAGAACAACAAAATCCGTGAAGCAAAAAAACTTTAAAACCTACAAAAACGCAGCACTTTGCCACCGAGCTTCAAAATAAAAAGCTGTTTCACCGTTTCACAAAGCCGACCGGCACCTCGGAGCCTTTATGTTCTGGCCGAAGCTGGACGACGGCGACGAGAGCAGCAAAGTGAAATCCCAGCGAGGTGTTTGTGGAGGAGGACGGAGGCCCGCTGGGTTCACACAAGCTAAATGCGCCGAGGAGCAGAACTCGCAAGGAGGTCTGGAGGGTTTCTGGCCCGCCGTCCATTTGCGCTCGGCTGCAGCTCCACTTTAGTTCCCGGCCTGAAGGGAAGCGTTGGGAGGCGACGAGGACACAGCGGGACGTTCTCTGCTCAGCTTTTTAGCAGAAATCCTGAATCCAGAAGCTGCTGCAGCTGTCGTCGACTTGAAACTTCAGTCATTTAACTTTAGAAAGAAAATGTGGAAAAACTACATATTGTGTTTAATTTAAACTGAAAAGTAAATTAACCAAACTGTCCCAATAATTCAAGTTTTCTCCTTTTAAACGTCCCTTAAAAACTTGAAAACTTGTGTTTATTCCACAAAATTTCAGGTAATTAAAAATACCACCAACATTATTATGAAAATTAAATTATTTTTAGAAATTTTTCTAATGTGCTTCTGAACAGAAGAAGGAGTTTTTAACACGGTATTTCTAGACGATAAATTATTTAAAATTTTTGTTTCATTATTTATTTATGTTGGGCATAAACCAGTTTTCTCTTTGTGTGAAAAAAAAAACGCTTTAATTAATAAAAACAGCAAAAGTTTCTGCTGTGGCTCAATGAAAAGGTTAGTTCTTAAATAAAAACAACAATAAAAAATGTTTTTCATGATTATATTATTATTGTTATTATTATTATTATTGTTATTATTATTAATATGCTTTTAAATCATATTATTATAAGATAAATCATATATTATCAAAACATAATAAGAATAAAATACAATGACAATAATAATAATACATATTTATTTAAACATTTAAATTAAATTCATAAATAGAAAAAATATTAGTTTACCTTTATGGTAAAAAAAAAACAAAATACTATATTAAATATAAACATTTCTTTCTCTGTTAAGAAGCACTTGGTAAATATTTATTAAATACTTTAATTTTCATCGTGGGGAAAATAATTTTGTCCTCGACTGCAGTTTTTTGGTTGAACATATTTTAATTTAGAGCTGTTATTAAAAAAGTAAATTAAAAAAAATTAAATTACTGATTCAAAAATTGTTTTATTGGATTTTAAAGCAAATGCTGCCTATTAATATAAAAATTCTCACGTTTTAAATGATTTCCTAAACTTTTTAATAATAAATCAATCGTGTCAGTAATTTATTTATAAATAAAAAAAACTCTCCTGCAGATTTTTGCTGCTTTTTCCCCCATCGGCTTCATTTTTCAGCTCTCGAGGCTTTTATTTGAACAAACTCCATCTTAATTTTTTTTTCTTTTTTGGCAAAACAACAACGACGAGCTGCGCACGAAACATGTCTGAGTTTTTCTTCGTCTTCGTGGTCGTTCAGGACTTTATGTCGCAGAGAAAAATGAGCCCACAGTGAGTAAAAAATGGTCTAAATGGTGTCAGAACGCTGATCTCCAGCCTCAGATGAAGCTAATTTACACGTTATCGGCCACGTTTTAGTCGTACTTGGACCAAATTTAATGTTTTTCCTTCGGTAAAACTTGACGACACCATTTTTTTCTTTGCTCTGAATCTTACAAATCTTGGAAATGGTGGCAGAAAAAAAAACCCACTACACTTGTAAAACCAAATTGGACTGTCTGGATTTGGACGTGAAGATGAAGGAGCAAATAGAGGCGGATGGCAGACAGAAAAGAGGGAAATTGTCGCCGTGGAGAGTTTCGGTCGGCTGAGAGAGTCGGGACTTCTCCTGTTGCCTCCATTAGCGGCGAAATGACTCCCGGCTGGATGGGCTCTTTAGGCTTTCGCCGGTCGCCATGGCAACCAGCAGAGGGGCGACTCCGAGTGAGGCGAAAAAAAGGGAGCACAAAAAAAAATGGTGAAAAACAGAGTCGATTATTGAGACGTTTCGTTATGATTTTAGAAACGGCAGCTCAGAGTTTTTCTTGCTTCCAAAATAAAAGCTCCTCAAACGGACGATTCTGCACAAAATGAAATAAAACAACGTAATTAAGGAGGAGATATCACAGGAGGAGCTCCTAAACTAGATTTAATCCTTAACTTCACTGGTTTCTAAGCTCATCCTGTAGCTGCGACTTTGATTCTCTGCAGCTCGAACTGAAACACATCAAAAAGCATCAAAGGCACTTTAAAAATAAATACTGTTTCTGCAAGAATTCTGACTTTTTGTGTGATTTTAGCACTTATTTTGTTTGGAAACACGCTTGAACCTTGTCTAGAAGTAGTCTGTAGACTTTAAATGGTGATATTTCATCAAAATCACTTCGTCCTTCATTTTTTCTTTAAAAATTTCACCAAAAATTCTTGGCAGGTCGAACTACATCAAATCAAAAACCATCAAAGGTACATTAAATATATTGTTCATATTGGGTTTTTTGCATGAATTCTGACTTCTTGTGTAATTTTAGCAATTTTCTTGTCCAAAATAACTCAAAACTAGTCCGAAATAAATGAAAATGTGTTAAAAATGACACCAAATGAGTCTAAAATGAGCTGAAATTTATCCACAATGACTCAGAACATATCCAAAATATTTGAAAGTTGTTCAGTGACTCAAAATTTGTACAAAATAACAAAAACTTGTCCTAAATGTTTTAAAAATTCATCCAAAATGACTCAAAAACTAGCTTGAAGTGTGAACATGAGTCTTAATGAACCCAAACCTGCCCAAAATGACTTGAAAATAAGTCTGAAATGACTTAAACCGAGTCAAAAAAGACTCAAAACTTGTCCATGATGGCCAAAAAATGACAAGAACTATAAAACAAAATTATTTTAAAATTTGTCCAATTAAACTCAGAATTAGCCCAGATTGACTTGAAATCCAAAAATGTCTGAACCACGAGAAAAAAGTTAAAAAATATTCTGCTGTTGGCTGCGAGAGTGAACACAAGAGTCTTCATGCACTGCCAGCATCTGAGGATGTTGTGCAGCTAATGTGGCTAACATTAGCAGCAGGTCAGAGCGCTTTGGAAACTTTAATTTAAGCCAGTAAACAAGGACTGGGTGGTTACCGTGTTTTCTTGTTGCTTGTTTTGCTTAACTTCAACCTGACATTAGCTTCTGTTAGCTTCTGTTAGCTTCTCTCTGGCTCCCTGTGCTCACAGATACATGGGAGGAGCTACATTTTCTCCAATGTGGTTAAAACCAGTCGACCTGTAGGTGAGGTTTTATCGTCTCTGTTTCAGGACCTGCAGCGAGACATCGAGCAGCACACGGAAAGCGTAGCGTCGGTGCTGACGCTGTGCGACGTCCTGCTCCACGATGCCGACGCCTGCGGCAGCGACTCGGAGAACGACTCGATCCAGCAGACAACCAGGAGCCTGGACCGCCGCTGGAGGAACATCTGCGCCATGTCGATGGAGAGGAGGATGAGGTGAGCGCCGGGCGTCAGAGCTCGAAACACGTAGTCAAGATAGAAACAGTTGGGAGGAGCTCAGCTTTCTCTGTTGACGTTAAATCAGCACCGAAATTCTTTGTCAGGATCGAGGAAACGTGGCGTCTCTGGTGTAAGTTCCTGGACGACTACTCTCGCTTCGAGGACTGGCTGAAGTCGGCCGAACTCACCGCCGCCAACCCCGACTCGGCCGACGTCCTCTACACCTCCGCCAAGGAGGAGCTCAAGAAGTTTGAGGTCAGGAAATCAGTTTAAACGTCCTGCTGCTTTCTTTCAGGCAGCGGTTACAAGATCCCGACAACTGTGGCTTAAAATGTAAAGTGTGCTCTGATCTACATGCTGCAAAAAAAGGTCTTAAGTAGGTTAAAATCCAAAGAGCAGACGTCTGAGCTCTCTGAAGTTGCCGTTTCAGTCTGAAGAGGAAAACTTAGTGTCCAAACTTTCAGCAGGTTCATCATCTGTGGAGCATAAATGCAGGTTTTAAGTCAAACTAGTCATTCAATGTACTTGCAGCAGAGATAAATGTCCATTTACGGAGCAGTTTGCCTTAAAAAATACCATTATGTGGCAAAAAATTACAAAAATTGCAACCAATTTACAAAGCTTGGTATGCAAGTACACATTTCAACTTTAACATTTCCTCTAGCTGAATAATCAAAGTGTAGTTCATTCCAAGACAGTCTACGGTGCTGATGGTTTCTGGTGTTTCCGTATATTTGGTTTGTCTAATATCCTTGTTTAGGCCGTTTATATTTGGAAACTATGACCGCAAGTGTAGTAAAATATAACATAATTCCTGCAAGAATATTCTCTGTTTTTAAACTATGAGCTACAAAAACCTCATCCCTATTCACAGACCTGTTGGATACATTTTTAGATTCTTCTTTACCAAAGTCTTCCTGCACATGTTAGAGTTGTAGGTTAGAGGCAGAAGTGAACGTTAGCTTAGCTTCCTCAAGTTTAGCATCTACTTCCACGTCTTCAGCCTACAACTCCAACGTGGAAGTAGATGCTAAACTTGAGGAAGCTAAGCTAACGTTGGTTTTAGCTGCCTCTGACATTCCTGGCTGCCGCGTCCAAACAGTTTTTGAATATCCGTGCAATAAAATCTGGGCAATAAGCTAAATTTCATGTCATTTAGCCTGATGTTGGAGTTCAAACTCACCACTCACAGCTGAATTAGGACACATTTATTATTCACATTTGAGCTGAGGATGCTGTACATGCTTTTGCAACCCCTTAGAACTGGTTCTGACTATGAGGAGCATGAATATCTGCAGTTGTTGAAAAGTGCCCTAAAGATCAATATCAACATGTGGAACTGACAGTGGAATCACGGTTTAGTTTCTTCTTTTTGCTTCATGGTCATCTTTTGATTGGATCTGCTCCAAACACTGGCAGGGTTTACCGTGTCCGAGTGCTGTTTCAGGTCCAGGTTCAGGTGTGTTGTTGTGCTGAAACACACCGAGGTAACCTTTGATGTGTCACCGTGGATTAGAAACACAGATTAGTGTTTGCTAATCTGGACTCTGCCTTCGTCCACACAGCAACAGGGATCCAGAGTAAATACCAGTGACCTACATGTGCTCCGGCTGTAATGGGAGCTGTGGGAGAGTAATCATCGGAAACCAGCAGAGTTCAGGTTCATAAAGAGACTGGAAAAGGCCATTAATCCTCTCTGAGAAGTGGAGGTTTGATGTGTGTTGAGGGCAGATCCATTATGTCGGACTGGTTGTTAAAGACAACATACGACCAGCATGTTGATCACAAAAAGACAAAGAACAACCGTAAACAGACAAACATAACAATATTAAACAATCGCAAAATTAAATTAAAGAGACAAAAAAGATGCAGAATGACTCTAAAAAGACAAACAAAGGGAGAGTAAGAAGACCTCAAATAACCAAGGTATGATATTAACGACACAAAAAGACATTAGGGAGATACAAAACAACATTAGAGACACAAAAAAACAACCACAAAGAGACAGAAAACAACAGTAAAATGATTTAAAATGCTGTACAAAATGACCACAAATAACCACAATACGATATTAAAGACACAAAATGATATTAAAGAGACACAAAACAGCCACAGAGACCACAAACTAACATGAAAAAGATGCAAAATGACCAAAAAGAGACACAAAATGACCACAAAAAACACAAAAAGGACACAACTTGACCACAAAAAGACAGAGAATAATCTCAAACAGATAACAAATGGCTGTAAAGTCGGTAAAATATGTAGAATGTATGTACAACATACTGTATTCTATCAAAACAGCTCCCATCTATCACTAGTATGTATGAGGGACCCCAATTAGTTTCCCATTAAACCGCTTTAAACGTCCTTCTTAAAACCACAAACACATTTTTTTATACAAGTTTTTACCTCTTTTCCTGCATTGTGTCGACTGTTACGTTCATCTCTCCTAAATCATTCTGAGGGACTCTTACATTAATTCGTCTTCTCAGGCGTTCCAGCGGCAGGTTCATGAGCGTCTGACTCAGCTGGAGCTGGTCAACAAACAGTACCGCCGTCTGGCCCGGGAGAACCGGACCGACGCTGCCAGCAAGCTCAAAGTCATGGTACACGAGGGGAACCAGCGGTGGGACGGTCTGCAGAGGAGGGTGGCGGCGGTTCTCCGCAGACTCAAGGTGAGAACGAAGGTTTAACAGTGTCTATTAGAGGTATGCAAACCTTTCCCCCTTTTATTACCTTTCAAGTGAGGCCACCAAGACACCTATGACTCCTCTGAGTGGCTGAGATTGGAGACTGTTCTTATACTGGTCAAAGCTTTTTGGGACAGTGACAAAGACACTGTTGGAAAAGCTCAGATTAAATCTGGACTAAAGTTCAGCAGAAGACATGTGGAGACTCTGAAGTCACCTGGAAGAAGGTTCTTTGGTCTGATGAGACCAAAATAGAGCTTTGTTGTCATCAGATTAGATACTAAAAGCTGCACATCATCACAAACACACTGTCCCCGCCGTGAAGCACAGTGGTGGCAGCATCATGACATGAAGCACGGTGGTGGCAGCATCATGACACTAAATATGACTTTAAGAGGGTGAATGCTTCTGCACTTGTTTTACATTTTTGAGGTAAATTCTTATCAAAAAAGCCAAATTTATCGACAATAATTCAGTGTTTAAAAGCAGTAAACGGGGAGAACTTCCAGAGGTGGTGAACACTTTGTGTCGAACGTTCGAGACGTTAATAAAGCTGCGTTAGGAAATGACTGATGTTCTTTTATACGATAGAGACAGAAATCAGAAATCGAACGTATCTTTCAGCTGTTCATCATCTCGCCGCTCTGAGCTTCACTTTAAGCCGTCAGGATTTAGGTCACCTCTCAGACGGTGACGAAGCATCACGTTGGCAGGACGAGGCTTTTATTGTGACATGTGGCGCCGAGCAGACGGAGGACGTTGCTCCATGGAGATGGAATCAAAGAACTGCTGGTTGATCAGTTAAACTCACATGGTGGATAAATGCTGAATGTAAAACAGAAATTTACAGATGAGGAATGTAGGTGTAGGAAAAGAACAACTTTTTATCATATTCAACTGTTTTCACAGAGTTACAGACAAAATGTAGTGAAATTAATAAACTAATGTTCACACAGGAAAAAAAACGTAAATATTATCCGCATTAAAAAAAAAATCTGTATTTTTACGAACAGTAATTTGTGCTTTCACAACATTTGATTACAACAATAAACGAAATAAACTTTATTTATGGAGCACTTTTAAAAACAAATGTTTCAAAGTGCTTTCTGATAAAAATACATTAAATGTTGAAATAAAATAAGCACAGAGAATAATTGATGAGCACACAAACAGAGCATGAACATGAACAGAAACTTAAATAAAATCAGGAACAGCTCTCCGTTAAAAACGTATTTTATAAAAATATCAACATTAAATGAAAAAAAAGAAATTAGGGACTGAAAAATGATATATATATATATATTTTTCACAGTTGCTTTATAGATTTTTCCCTTTTTTGGCAGATTACAGAGTATTTATTAAAATCACACATTTTTAGTATATTTTTAAAAAATAATAATTTGCAAGGAAAATGTTAATAAAGAGGCCAAAACTGTACAAAATTTCCACATCAAGATTTTTTTTTTATTACCATAAATTAATACTGTTCTTAAATCATCTTATTACAGATTATTCTAGTTTTTCAGTTTTTAAGCGATCCAGAGTTTTTAAACATATTGTGTCTGTTTCTTTATTTTATTTTTTTACAGTGTATAAATTAAATTAAGGAAAAGCTGATGGAAACGGATCTTTGTCCCTCATTCGGTTCAGTCTCGTCATTTATGAGTATCAGTTGTTTTTCTCCGTCCTCTCTGCTCAACTGAAAACCCTCGACTCTCTCGTTTCTTTCATATCTTTTATTCCACACAGTTCCTTTTGTAACAAAATGACACCAGTTGTATTCTAGCACACTGACGTGATTCTCTCCGTCCTCTCCAGCACTTCACGTCTCAGAGAGAAGACTTCGAGGGAACCCGTGAGGGCATCCTGGTCTGGCTGACGGAGATGGACCTCCAGCTCACCAACGTGGAGCATTTCTCCGAGAGCGACGTCGAGGACAAGATGCGGCAGCTCAACGTGAGTCTGACGGTTTTCAACCTTCTTTAATGAGTTTAAAGCTTCCCGTCTGCTAACATCCTGCCGGTTTCTCCTCCGTCCTGCAGGGCTTCCAGCAGGAGATCACCCTCAACACCAACAAGATCGACGCCCTGATCGTGTTCGGGGAGAACCTGATCCAGAAGAGCTCTCCTCTGGACGCCGTTCTAATCGAGGACGAGCTGGAGGAGCTGCACTCGTACTGCCAGGAGGTGTTTGGACGCGTGGCCCGCTTCCACCACCGGCTGGTCAACCGGCGCCCGGTCAGTAGAGCCGCTGGAGGTCCACACGGTTTAGCTAAAGCTGCAGGTTCCACACGTCTTCTGGGATACAGAGAATTAACAAGTTTAGTTAATCAAATCGTGCAGAGAAGAAGCCGTATGGACGAGAAGGACGGAAGTAATTTATTGCTTTGTCATTTTCTTTACTGTCGGGAAAAATATAAAAACAAAACTATAAAATAAAAATAATTGTACAGAAAAATAAGCACTAAATTAATCTGATTAGTCTTCATATTTAATAATACTGTAAGTTCTAGACCTTAATATGTGTTTTACTCAAGTATCGTAGTATTTTATAACATGTTTGTGGGTTTTAATCGCTTATATGTACATTCATCTGGTACAATTTAGTGTCTCCATCGTAAATTTAACATAAGTTTAAAATATACGAATCCTTTCTTCCTCAGACATTTCGTTCTTGTTGCTCAGTTCCTTCATCTTCTCCCGGCAGGTTCTGGAGGAGGAGCGGGAGATGTCGGACCGGGACACCGACCTGGACGACTCTCCCGACCCGACCGGCGGTTCGTCCTGGACGGAGACGACAAAGAGGAAGGAGGAAGAAGACGGGGCTCCGGCAGGGGGCGGCGCCTCGGCCGGGCGGCAGGTCATGTGCCACCTGCTGGCTCCGCCCCTGGAGCGGTCGGGCCGAGAGACACCGGTCAGCGTGGACTCCATCCCCTTGGAGTGGGACCACACCGTGGACGTGGGCGGGTCGTCTTCACACGAGGACGACGAGGACGCCACCTTCTTCAACACTCTGACAGGTAGACAGACGTTAACTTCTACTGTTTATCACTAGATGTACAGCTGAAACCAGAAGTTTACATCCACTGTATAAAAAGACATAAAACCTTTTCTTTCTCACTGTCTGACATTAAATCAGACTAAAGGTTTCCTGTTTCAGGTCAGTCAGGATCACCAACATTATTTCTGTTTGCTAAACACCAGAATAATGAGAGAGAGAGAATTTCTCATGACTTTCTTCAGAGTCAGAAGTTTCCATCCATCTCCTCAGTATCTGGTAACGTTGCCTTTGAACTCTATGACTTGGGTCAAACGTTCTGGGTTTCCTTCCACAATCTTCTCACAACAGTCTGATGGGTTCTGGCCCATTCCTCCTGACAGAACTGGTGGAACTGAGTCAGGTTTGTTGGTCTCTTTGCTCCACTGATGTTCTCCAGGACTGAGATCAGGGCTTTGTGATGGCCACTCCACAACACTGACTCTGTTGTCCTGAAGCCTCTCTGTAGCTAATCTGGCGCTATGCTGAGGGTCATTGTCCATCTGAAGACCCATTAGTGTCCAAGCTTTAACTTCCTGCTGATGTCTGGAGATGCTGCTTCAACATTTCCACATCATGTTCTTTCCTCATGATGCCATCTATTGTGTGAAGGTCACCAGTCCCTCCACAGCATGATGCTGCCACCCCCGTGCTTCACATCTGGGATGGTGTTCTCAGGCTTCAAGCTTCCTCCTTTTTCCTCCAGATGTACCGATGGTCATTAAGGCCAAACAGTTCAGGCTTAGCTCCATCAGACCACAGGACATGTCTCCACTAATCTTTGTCCCTGTGTGCATCTACAAAGTGTACTCTATAATCTCACAGCACATATCAGGTTCTACTGAGTTATTCCATCTGAACTCATCAAGTTTCCTCTGACCATCTTTAACTTGTTTCAGGTTTTTATAGCATAAAATCTGAATATTTATAAAGATATTTGTGCAATTTTCCTCTTTTTCATTTTTGTGACCTGGTATTTCTTATAATAAAGTATTCTAGATGCTTAGTTTTTTATTATTCTGACATGAAGCTACATGTGGTTCAAAAAATGTCACTCATCGACTTTACATTTTTTTATAAACATGAGCTCAAAGTTGGGACTTTCCATGATGGCTTCTGGTTTTTTATTTTTTCATATTTCAACTCACCAGTAGGCAGAGATTATTTGAACTACTTGTCTGCAGTTACAGACTGTGAATCAATGACATGAAGAGAAACAACAGTTCAAATGTCTGTTTTTTATGTTTAATAGTTGCCGAGATGTAGTTGTTGAAACAGCCTCAAATTTCAAAGTGCGGAAATAAAACAAAAAAACGTAATAAAAGTGAGTCGATGGAAAATGTAATACTTTTTTTTTTTTTTTTTTGAAGCAAAAACTTTACAAATATCCTTACATACATATTTTATGCTATTTATGTTTGGGCAAGTCAGAGAAATTGTTTTAAAAGTTTCATGATTTAAGACGGACCCAAAACAAAACTTGCTAAAAGTGGGTAGGTGGACAATTTATTAAAAATTTTTGTCTCGGAAAGTATATGGAGCTAAAATTCCGTACAATTCTACATATTTTTTGCTCATAATGTTTCAGGTAAATCAGAGACTTTTGTAATTGCATCTTTTTTAATTACAAACACGTCAACACGTTTCTTTCTTCCCAAACCTCCCTCCATCCTCCGCAGAGCCGCCGGCCGTTAACCTCCTTCTTTCTTCCAGATGTGAAGGTGACAGAGAGCTCAGAGTGTTTCGTTAAAGCCACCGTCAGGGCAGCGAGAGCCGCCTCCGGTACGCAAACTGCCTCCTGCATGCGTCCGCTGCATCGCTGCGTGGTTGTTTGCCAGCATTCCGTCTCCTAGCAACCACAAAAACCCATCCATCTCTCCATCCCACCCGATCCTGCATCTGTTTTATCTTTCTGACGTGGCTTTGCACCGCCGCAGAATTGACACTTGCATGGTGCTTGTGATGGACTTGAGTTGTTCTTTAGTTGCATTCGTGGTTTGTTTTTTGCATGTTGTTGATACTTTATCGTGTGCATGAGTCAAAAGACAGTTCAGCTTCTGTCTTTTCGTTGCTGCTCAGTTATTTTTCTGTATTTCTTATGTCTTTTTCATGCTCATGTTCCATCTTCTGTCTCCTCAGTGAAATCGGTGACCGACCCGCCCAACTGGCACCAGCCGGGTTCTCCGGAGAGGAAACGGGTTCCCAGAGAAAGTATCCGAGGCCTTAGTTCATCCCCGACGCACAGCGCCACTCCCTTCAACCAGCAGGGCTACGTAAGAGCACAGAAAACACACGGGAGCTCTGGTTTAAGGGTTGAAATGTGGTTTTTCAGGGCTGATATTGATGCCAGTTATTGGTAATTAAGGAAGGATACTTACACATATCTGCAATAAAAATGAAAAATCTTGTCAGAAATTAAGAAACTCCCACCAAATCATGCGTTTATTTATGTTTTACATATTTAATTAAAGGAAAAGTTGATTTGCAGCATCAGAGCAAAACAAGCTACGCTTTTTTACATGAGTTTATTTCATCAGACATCTGTAGAAGCAGCTGAGAGAGAGCTGAGATGTGAAGCAGCTTTGGATAAACAGAAAACGTGTCTGTTCTCAGGTGAAGCTGATGTCGGAGTGCAGCGGCAGCATCGACAGCGTCAAGAGAGTCAAGCTGATCTTAAACGACGAAGAGGAGTTGGAGGACGGAGGTCTGACCAGCAGCACGGCCAATAAACAGACCAGCACAGGTACCGACATGAACACCGAGGGTGCGTCTTGAATTATACTGCAGCATAGAGTCCTGACTTGACTTGGTGCGCTATCGTACTTCCTCAGGTGTGATCGAGCGCTGGGAGCTGCTGCAAGCCCAGAAGTTCTCCAACAAGCCGGACGTGAGGCAGGACCTGGAGCAGTGGCAGAAGCTCAACTCGGACCTCTGTGATGTCACTTCCTGGCTGGGCCGAGTGCTGCCCGAGCTGGAGAGGCTGCAGAGGATCGCTCCGTCCACCAGCGTCCGGGACTTCGAGGTCAACATCAGGAAGCTCAAGGTGAGAGGCTCCGTTTGTACGATTACTTACACTATAGTATGATGTTTTCACGCTGTTGTTGACAACATACGATACTGTGGCGTCTTTACGCCATTCTTTATGACATACAATACTATGACTTTTTTACGCCATTTTTGACGACATACTAAACTATGGCGTTTTTACTCCGTTTTTGACGACATACTAAACTATGACGTTTTCTCGTCATTTTTGACGACATACTAAACTATGGCGTTTTTACTCCGTTTTTGACGACATACTAAACTATGACGTTTTTATGTAGTTTTTGATGACATACTAAACGATGACGTTTTTGCATCGTTTTTGACGACATACAAAAATATGACGTTTTTGCGTAGTTTTTGATGACATACTAAA
>NW_007578040.1:578262-603803 GCF_000690725.1 Stegastes partitus | reverse complement strand
AGTTGTTGCTATGGTACACTGTTTGTTGGTTGTTACTGTAGCACAATATTTATTCTCAGTTGTTGTTATGGTACACTGTTTATTGGTTGTTGCTATGATGTATACTATTTATGCTTGGTTGTTGCTATGGTATACGATTTACCCTCAGCTGTTGCTATGCTACACTATATACCCTTGGTTAGCGCTATGCTGCACTATTTATCGGTCGTGGCAGTAGCACATTGTTTACCTTTAGCTGTTGCTATGGTACACTGTTTACCCTCAGCTGATGCTATGCTACACTGTTCGTTGTAAGTTGTTGCTATGGTAAACTGTGCATGGTCCAGTGGTGAATTGCAAGTCGCGCCTTTTTAGTATGTGAGGCAGCGTCGAGGCCTCACTCTGGGGCTGAATTCAGATGAGATATCTGCATGTATGTATTTGTGTGTGTGTGTGTATGTGCGTAGGTAGGGGGCAGTGTGCCCTGAGGCGCTCAGTCCTTAGCGGTTGGCTAACGGGGCGCAGAGCGACCCTCATCCTCGCCCTGATCGATGCGGTGTGTATGTTCGTGTGTGTGTGTCTGTTGTGTATGTGTGTGGGTGTATGCAGGAGTGTGTGTGTGTGTCTCGTTAGCAGGAAGCAGAGGAGAGTCCAGGGACCCCTGCATTCCCTGCCCAGGGACACACAGGTCCCAGCACCTGGACCAAACATACACATGGACACGCACTTGCACACATACGCTACACGACCGCACACATTCACTCACACAGATGCAGATGCACACTCCAGACACACATAACTCACCAACTCTCTCTCCCTCTCTCTCTCTTTCTCTCATTTTCTCCGTCTGTCACTCTCATACACACTTTCTGCCTGACACACAGACTCACACACCATGCATACAGATTGAGTACACACAGCAGTCCCAGTGCGCTGCAGTAGCACTAAGCTTAAAGTACAGACATGGCCTGTAACACAAACACATTCACTGCCGAAGACAATGCTTCCAGGGGTTTTCACTGTGAAAAATGTAAAGAAGAGACACGCGTACCATGCTGGAGAGACAGGCAGAAAGTTTAAAAGTGTTATTATGCTATTGTTCCTCAATTACACACAATTCCTGTTCAGCCATGTGTGTGCTCACCAATGTGTGTTAAGTGTTTTTGTGCATGACCTGTGCGTTCAAGTGCATGTGTGTGTACCCATTCATTAACTACTTTGGTCAGATATTAGCACCCTCTGTCAAACCGAGAACAGGCAAGTGGGTAGACATCAGAGGTGGCAATTTTTGTCCAGCTGTGTATATGTATGTGTGTGTGTGTGTGTGTCTGAGGACTCACCAGATGGACCACGAAACTGTTGATGTGGAAAGGTATGGTGGGTGCAAGAAGTGTGTGTGTGTGTGTATTTAAATAGGACTACTGATGTTCAAACGTCCAAGAGTGTGAAAGCGGTCTATCTCATTGTCAAGGACACCTTTAATTACAACAGCAGGGGTTCCTCTGTGAGTGTGTGTGTGTACGTGTCTGTGTGTGGGTGTGAGCTGGTTGTTGCTGATTAATGAAATACATTTGTTGGTAAGGTGATCGGCTTTTGTTTGACAGTTGTGTGTTTGTTTGTGCATCTTTAACAATGAAGAAATTCAGTGTTTTCGCATTAGCTCCATTCAGACAGAACTACACCTCTAACAGTTCCAGCATCATTCACACTCATTCCCCATTGATTACTGTGTAATAATGTTGTTCTCTACAATTACATTTTTCTAAAGGTGTACAATTATTTCCTTCTTGCAATTTTGATATCATTACAAAGGGTCTTGTTATCGTGACAGGGACAAAAAAAAAACTTTAAATCATTCAGGGAACAAAGTAGAACCCAGAACAAAGGTTTGTTACAGAGACATATTACAATAGATATAATAATAATAATTAAATCTCATATTCAGGAAACATTATATGTTGCAGCTACAACATTCATAATGTAATTGAAGTATGAGTGCATGCTTGTGGGTACCTGACGGGTAGCCATACAGAGATTCTGAAAAAAATGTGATGCCTATTGAGAGTTTGATAGATGCAGACAAAAGCTGTGTTTAAAATGAAGCCACAGTGTGAATGCACATACAGCATGCTCTCAATACTTACCAACAGTGATGATGCTGCAATAATGTCAGCTTCTGCAAGACCTTCATCGCAACATTGTCTCTCTATTTCTTCCACACCTTGTCTGCTAGAATTTGTATTTATGTGCAACTAAATTGCAGCAGCACACACATTTTGGGAAACAAAACAGCAAAAAAAGAAAACAGCTTAATGCCACCTGGATTATACAATGAGGAGATGCTTCTATACAAAGCAAGTTGAAATGTGTACTGACATTGTGTCTTTTGCTTGCTGGCAGAGTATCTTGCAGTACAAAATCTCCAAGTAGTGACTGTATTGTTAAACATTTTGTGGTCACGTTTGGCAGTCAAAGGACTGAGCTAAGATCAGGTTTTACACCAAGACCACAGGGGACTTGAATTGTGAAAGACACCTTGATTATCAACATTTAACAAAACCACAACCTTTTCTGAATTTAGCCACAATGCTTTGCTGCGTAAACATTGTACAGACTCTGCTCTCTGGTATCACAGTCTTCTGCTTTCTACACTACTTCCCTGTGATGCTGGTGTAATAATGTAATGCTTCATTTACTCAAAAGAAATAATGTTTGTGAACATAATCCATGCAGTAATTATATTTGTCAGCACAACTTAATTACAAAACAATCAAGTAACATATAAATATAAGTTTTAGGAGACAGTGTTGTTTCAAATTCAGTACCTACAAATCCCAAAATGAAGATTGTTCCTTAAGACTTTGGGGAACAGTAATAATATATTAAGTCACAGTGTTCCTCCTGTATACTGGATCATCATCATCATTAGCAGCATGTGTGATTAAAGCAAGTTAAGTGTTGCAAATGTTTTGTTTTTTTTCCAAATGCTTGTCTGATCGGTAGTTTTTGAGTTGGTGCTCATCATATATTAAGTTACGTTGAAACACTGATCAGCCACGACATTAAAACTGACAGGTAAAGTGAATAACATTGACAGGCAGCAAGTGAACAGTCATTTTTTGAAGAACATCAGGTGTAGTGGGGTGTTCCTGGTATGCTGTGGGCATGAAGGCTGGTCACTGTTGTCTGATCCCACAGAAGAGCTACGATAGCAGAAAATGGCTGAAAACCTTAATGCCGGCTAAATAGAACGGTTTCAAAACATACACAGTGAATCAGAGCTGGATACGGGGCTGCATAGCCATAGACCAATCCATGTTTACCCCTGGCTGCATTGGGCAGGTGAGCATCAGAAGTGAACCATGCTTGGTCTAATAAGTTAAGCACTTTTTATGTATTGAGCTTCATATATATGCTTTTCTCAATGTCCTCTTTTATCAGGATTATGCGCCCAGCCACACTGCAAAAAAATAGTTCAAGAATGGTTTGAGGAACATGACAAAGGTGTTGACTTGGCCTCGACACGCCCCAGCTTTCAGTCTGATCAAATGTCAGTGGGAAGGGCTGGAAAAACAAGCCTGATCCATCCAGGGCATCAAATTTGCCTTAAGCATCTTGGCTCCTGATACCACAGGACACCTTATAGGGTCTAGAGGCAGGTGGGCAGGTCAAGTAATATAGGCTTTCTGGATTAGAGCTCACTAAAATGAAGAATTCAACAATATCAGCTGCCTTGCTGTTGGAGTGTGCAGTCCCATTTCCATTATCACCTTAAACCGTTAGCACGCTAACAGCAAGCTACTTTAGAGTGTCACATAGTAGCATCTTTACCAGAAGGTAATCAAATATGAAGCTGTTTCCTGATCTGTGTTGTCAAACTGAGCTGAAAATAATGATGAAAAAAAAGGAAATTGAATTGAGAATACTGCCAAAAGATGGAGAAAGAGCCGAGCACCGGAGCAGGAAGTGGACTGTCTCCTAATGTGGACATAATTACAATTCAGTTACACTGATTCCCGCTGTGCTGCAAATGATAAAACCATCCCAGCTGCATGCTTGAGCAATCATACTGTACAAGTTCTGCTCCAAGTGCATGCCTCATACAAGATTTATATATCTATACATATAGATATATAAACGAACATTTAACAAATAATTCCTCTTTCTTTTTGTCTCCCCTTCCTCCTCCTCTAAGCCCCACCCACCCTCCACTCCCCCCTCCTCCTCTCTGCAGGAGGAGCTGGAGGTTGGGGGGTTTATGAGTTGGCAGTCCGACTGCTGAAAGGGTGGACACCTATGGGGACCCTCACAGCAGCAAACTGACACATGCACACATGCGCACACACACACACACACACACACTGCACACACTGCATACCCAGAGCCAGAGCCCAGGGAGTGTGTGTGTGCAGAGAGCAGCTGTAAGGCCAGTGGACTGTTACTGTAGTTCTTTGTTCAGCCCTGGCTCAGCTCCACTGACTCTCTCTCTCTGTCTCTCCCTCTCTCTCTCTCTCTATCGAGCTTATTCTTACATGTTCTTTCTAGCTGTCTTTCCCCTCCATCTTTTTAGTCTTTCGCCCTTTTTTCCACACTGTTTTTGTTTGTCTTTTTGCGTTGTGTTACTTCTCACGTGCGTCGTCTGTTTCCGTCTCCTCTCGAGGTGTCTGCCGATCTTGTACAAGTACTGAAATGTTTTAAGACAATAATAACATATAAATTGGTATATTTTGCAAATTGATGCCACGTAAAGATGATGCAGAATTTATACAGTGCTTGTAAATGTATAAATTGGTCAACATGCTTTGTTGAGTTGAAAGAAGTTACCGTAAACCTTAAAAGGCGAAGAAAAGAGTGCCACCTACAGACATCGCCACTTCTCTGTTTGATTTTTGATTGACATGTAGTCGCCACGAAATGCAGAGTAACACATCACCGCAATGACGGCTTCTCGTCAGTAATCTTCAAAATGTTCACAAAGCGCTTTAACATTTCAAACGTATTCTTGTGCTCTCTTGGCTTTCAATGTCTACCTTCTTTCATCTTACACTTTCATCCATATGTGCACACATGTTCAAAGTGGAGACACAGAGACAGACAGACAAAGAGACAGGCAGACAGGTGACTTACAAAGCAAGACGGAGAGAAGCATGTATTTCAGTTTTATACAGCCAACTTTTGGTACATAACCAAGATCAAGCTGCTTTTTGTCTGCTTGTCACTGTTGTGACTCCCCCACATACTGTGTTTGTGTGCGTGTGTGTGCATGTGTTAGTCCGTCTCTCTATGTTTTTGCATGTTAGTGTGTAATGCATCCTCCCCTGTGGGTCTGTACTTGGGCATAACAGACATATCAGTCATTTTCCTTGTGTCAGTGTGTCTTAGTGTGTCGTGCCAGTTTCTGAAGTGAGGGGATGAAAGAAAGCATCTTCTGTCGCCACGGCGATCAGGCTAATTACAGCAGCTTAAGTGCTTTACCCACGGTCATCACACACTGTCAAAATACACCACTGAGCTTGAGTGTGTGTGTTTTAATTTTTAAAGGCCATGAAAGCTTGCTTTTAACCAGCTCAGCTGCACTTTAGTGCTGTGTGTGTGACTGCATGCGGACGCGTGCACGTCTGTGGGAGGGTCTGAAGGCACTTGATGCTCCGTTTCAGATTCTTCCTTCGCTGTTTTCTTATTTCTTCATCCTGTCTTTCTTCTTCTTCTACTCTTGAAACAAGTTAAGTGAGTAGACGGTCCCTGGTCGTTTCCGTGTGTGTCTGTTAATTCTGAACAATAGCGCGAATGGGAGAATGACCAAATGCGCCACATACATGGGATGTTTGTGTGCAGGTTTGTGTTTACGTACATACTCCTTTGTGAGTGGATAAATTAATTACTCTGGGAGCGTGTGTGTGTGTGTGTGTGTGTGTGTACCTGTATACCAAGGGTTTTTGGGTTATATGGTGCTTGTGGAGCCCTAATGGAGTGTGGAGTGTGTGTTTACGCGCTCCCAGGCTGCTGTTTATCGCTTAGCGAGCTGGAACTAATTTACTAATTGAGTTTTGAGTTGGGAAGGAACGACAGCAAAAGAGTGGGAGAGGGAGAGAGGGATGAAGAGATACACTCGGGGCTTCTGAAAAACTCTTATATGTTTCTTGAGGAAAGTAGAGAGAGGGGAGATGAAAGATTAATTTTATTTTTGTGCTAGCTATGTGCTGGTATGGCATGACTCTGGTCTTTCTCGTTCTCAAACACACATGGAATTCTTTCGTTGCCACTTGGCATCCGCTGTATGTGTGTATGTACACGTCTGTTGGGTAGCTGACTGGCAGCTGTGAAGGCCTGCTGCTAGGTTATAAAGAAGCCTGACATCTCCCAGAATGCATTTCCCTGTAACGAAAATGGAGGGGTGAGCAGTCAGAACAGAGACCAGCAAGAAAGAGGAAAAACAGACTTTCATTATAAAACTTAAAAGTGCAGTTTGAAGGATTTGGGAGCAACTATTGGCAGATATTAAATGTAATATTCATGTTTTCATTGTTGTAGAATCACCTGAAAATAGAAATTGTTGTGTTTTTGTTATCTTAGAATGAACCTTTTGTATCTACAGAGCAATGTTGTAAAGCCTTATTTTTTAAAGTAGCCCAGAACAAACCAAACACTGACTCTAGAGAGAGCCTTTCACATTTTTAGTGGAAACTATACATTTTCTCACATGCTTGTGGAAGGGGTATTAAGTTGGTCGCACTCTGAAAACTCACCGCTAGAAGCTGCATAATCCTACACACTGTTCCCCTTAAAAGCTGTGTTTTTTTAAACAGATTTTTTTTTTTTAAATTACTATCTGTTAACACAAATAAAATGGCCTACAGCCAACAATCTGTAAAGATAAGCTCCCTCTCCATCTTACATAATGTACTGGGTTTTTTTTTACTGCTCAGCAAAAATGAACCAGATGTTCAGTGTAAGTTTCCTCTAGTGAGGCGGCTAATGATACTGGAAAACAAAGGAACAAATATCTTCAGTGTACTGAAACTTTTAAAATACCTTCAGACACAGAGAAACGGTAGCATCAGTAGGCATGGAGTGGACTTAGTGGCATGCCAAATAAGAACTAATGAACAGGTTGATGGACAAAAAAGGAAAGAAAACACAAAGGTAGGACGGTGTTGGTGGGGGGAAAAAGGAGGAGGACATTAGTTAAAGGTATTATGGGAAGAGTAGAAGTGTAGAGTTCACGCAGGAGGTGAACGGGAGGTCTTGGGTGGAGCCGTTAGGGGGTTCATGTCAGTACCAGCTGCCTTTGGCTCCTCATTTTGCCATCATCCCCCCGGGTAATGACAGGAGATTTCCAAAAACTTGATGCGTTCCTGCTGGAATGAGGTTTGTTTTCTCTCAGAACAGTGATTTTCTAACTATATCACATTACAAAGGGTGTCACACTTAAAAAAAAACACATTTTGTTTGTAATGTTTTTTGTTTAATGTACCAAATGAATGTATGACTTTTGACAAACAGACATCATTTTGTAGAATGGAAAAAACTGTGTGTTTTATCTGGGCTACAGCTGGCACATGTTTGTTTTAGAGCTTTTTTTTTTTTTAAAGCCATACATTAAAAACACACACTGACGCACATGTACGACGCTGAAAAGCAAGGCTGCAGGCAATGTGATGCAACGCACACAACGCATTGTTTAATACTGAATTGTTTTGTGTCAAATTCATTTACTCGTCCTTGTGTGTTGTGGAAACATTTCTCTGTAAAGTGACACGCAGACACAAATGTGATCACAGTTGTGAAGGCAGTCGTACATACAGAGAGACAAATGGAAAAATCCCTCAGATTCCTTTTTTAAAGGCTCATTAGGTGGCACAACGGAATAATAATGTCTTGGACTGAGGACATTCTTGTTCTAACAAAAAACGACAACAAAGGCAAGAACCTGTAATTTTAGAGTTTTTGTCGCCTTTTAAATGACTTTCAAGGTTGAAATACTCCGATTTTTGTTTGTGATTACGATGTTGTTGATCTGAAAGCTGCAGGAGTCGAGCTTGGGCACCTCCAATTAATCCTTTTAAATGGACACCAAACAAGACGTCGGGAGAATAAAAGTGTACGTGTGTGTGTGTGTAGGCTAAATGTTGCGTTGTGTGAGGGAGGACCTTTCGTCTGCTTTGAAAATGGTGCTTCACATTAGAGCAGTCTCCTGAGCATCAGTTACTGGGTGAGCATGGTGGGGAATTTTTTTTTTTTTTTTAACTGAGGAATGATTTTCATGATAAATCTCCCTGTTTTTTCCCTCTTGATCTGTTTTGCCTTTATCCCCAATCCTCCCTCCATAACCCCCCTCCCCCTGTCTCTCAGTGGTCCTCCTGTTCTCCTCATCTCTCCTCCCCCGCCTCCCTCCGTCTCTCCATCCCTCCTAGGGAGAGCAAATCCCTCTTTTCCTAGGTAGGAGTGTAGGGAGGAGTGGTACGGCTTAGATCTCGGCCCCCCGCATCGTCCCTTCATCAGGTCCCCCTCCGGTCCTCCCACCCTTCCTCCCCTCACTCCATCCTTCCATTACTCCTCTATCTATTCTCTTGTTAAATTATGGTTTTATGGTCCCCCCCCCCCACCTCCTCCTCGCACGGCCTCCTCTCGTCTTTCTCATTACATTCACATTTACATTTAAATTTTTGCATTGAGCAGATGTTCCTATCGAGCATGACTCACTGTATTTCGAGTAGAATAATCTTTAAACCCCGCATCACCTGTCAAACAAGTAACTCATATATACACAAAATTGAGAACTATATCAAACTAAGTAGCTTGCCAAGAGAGAAGCGCACAACTGCTCTTCCCTCCTTTGGTCCCCACTTTTTGAATTTCATATCATCCCATTTTTTTTCCACATTTTTTTTTTCCTTTTACAATACAGATAGTCTCTTTCATATTTCAGCCTTTTCTTCTTTTCCTTTTCACTCATTTTTAACCCCTCTCAGTGTGCTATCTCTGCTCTCCTTCTCTCTGTACTTTCTCCACCCCAGTTATTGTTAAACACAGATTAACCATCATGTCTATGCCTCCAGCCCCTCCACTTCCTCACCCATCCTCCTTCGCTTTTCTCTCCCGTCCCTCTGCAGACTCTTTTTCGTACGTCTGCCTACATCCTTCTATCCGTGCACTTTTTTGTTTTGAGGGAGCGGGGGGTCGGCCAGTCATTAGGATTTCTTCCCTCTGTTCTTTTCGTTCCTCTCTCTGTACGCCGTCTCTCTGGCCCTTTTACCTGCCACTGTTAAAGGGATGTCGCTTCCCAGCTGAAGGCCTCGTTTGAGGAAAGGGTGTTCAAATAAAAGAGAAAGAACGAAGATGGAGAAGGGGGGGAGCGAGAGATCAGGAGAGACAGCACACAGAGGGAGTCCTTGGGGAGGTGTGGTGCATACTGTGTACTCGCACCATTATAAGGTACAATCTGGTTCCCAATTTTCACTGTGTATTATCTCTTTGTACAGTGGTTTGTGCGACTCTTTGCTGTCAGTGCAGGAATGTATTCAAATGCTCTTTAAACAAGACTTCATTCAACATTTGAATCACTAGGCGTCCGTCGAGGCCGGGCAATTAAATTGCAACAACAATACAGAGTAATATAATGTAATGCTGCGAGTTTTAGAAACAGAAAGTTTAAAGAAAATCAGTCTTCCTCTGACCATTTTGCACTAACCTGTTCTTTAAATACCTCGTCTTCATCTGTTCGTGCTTTATAGGCAGGTCTCGATGAATACCATATTATAGAGATTTATGTCAAAGATAATAATTATATGAATATATATATATAACCTCCCCCATCAATATGTGTCAGAGCCAAGCCTACAGTGTTCATTAACACAAATGAATGAAGTCTTATACTTTGCACTAGAGGTGAGTGTGACACAGAAACACAGTAAAAAGGAATCCGAGTTGGTGAAAGTGGAAAGAGGTTGCTGCAGGTACATATAGACTCTTTACTTTTAGGCCTTTTCTACACTGATATGGAGATTTTTAGATGGATATTTTGCCCTCTCCACCATCATTTTACAAAATATCTCTATACAAAAAAAATGCAAAAAAAAAAAAAACATGTGCATGCTCTAACAAGCATGCTGGGTTCGCCTACATCAAGCAATACATCAAATATCAACAAAGACTCTCATTTTATTATTTCTGCAGTTTGTAAATTCATAAACCCCAAACAGCTTCTGAACGTTTTTTGCTCCTGTCATGTTTTTACTCACTGCAATGTGTAACGCCCTGGACTTCTATGGAAACAGCACAACCATGGCTGGAAGTAGAGAGAATATAGGAATGTCCTATGGGCAGTATGACAAAGTTATGCATTGTTATATGTTGTAAATCCTAATATGTTCCGATAGATTGCCTAATTTTGGAAATTTTCAAAAAATAATGTGTCTTTCAAACCCGCAGGCAGGTTTTCAGGTTCAGAGGGTTAAACCGCGGATGCTGTGGATAAAGTAATATTGGGCAGCTGCAAATAGCAGACTTTTGTATCCTGTTAAAGTGAAGCAGCAATGCCAAGTTCAGTAAACTTTTTAATGCAAATTTGAAGCAAACAGAAAAAAATAAGTTTTATTGTTTTTATTTTCTCAGATATATGCTTTACACAAAGCAACAAGGGGCATGTCCACAACACGTTCTCTTTTTAAATCTTCATGCAAGTCAAAATTTTGATGGGGTTAAAATGCTGTTTGCATTTTGATGTGAGGCCCAAACATAGAGGAAAATATCTCCAGATGTGTACGAGGCAGTTCTATTAAAAACCACTATTTCAATGAGCTGCTCCACCAAAACATGTCACTGATCACAGGCCTTCAGTTCAACTCTCACATCTTACTTCATGAAAATCAGTTATAATGTGGAGAAACCTGCTTAAACTGCTCATTTTCCTTCATAAAATTCACAGTACAATCAATACATTTAATGTAGAGGGACATATGAATCGCGGACATCTCGACAAGGTGTATTTTCCACAATAACAGGCTGACTGGCCAATAGAATGATGGGTAATTCCTCTTAATTACACTTGAAGTTATAAACAGTAGTTAACCTGTGCAAGTGAATGTGCAAGAAAGAGGATTTGTGTATCGAGAGAAATAAATTCACTCTCTCTTACCGTCTCCACCATTCTTTCAAGCACGCATCCCTCTCCCCTAACATTTATCCATCTTTCCTACCTTCTCTCTTGCTATATCCCACTCTCTGTGAGGTGGTGGATGGATTACCCATGTGTGGTATCAAGGCAGCTCCCTAAGCTACACACACACACTAACACATCAGCGCTGGTGTGTGTCTGCGCGTGTGTTATGGTTGTGTTAGCATGCTGTGCTGGTGTGTCCAGGACTGCTGTGGATTAAACAGACTTTTCTGTCTCCTGCCTTGGAAACACACCCACACAGTTATACTGTACATACAAAAGGGCAAAAGCCCAGTAGAAAACACGTATAAGAAATAACCCAGCTCACATGGGGCTAAGCACACATGCACACACAAACACACAATCTGCAGCGGAGCTCACCTGCAGCCAAAAAAACGGGCACACATCGGAAACACACCATACTGTACGATACTAATGCGTAGTCTTGCTCATATACAGCTCTCTCACACACACTCACACATTTCCCAATTTATTGGTCCAGATCTCCTGGTGTGCAAGGTGTGTGACAGAGGAGTTGGAGGCAAATGCCAGACAGAGAGAGAGCAAGAGAGAGATGGAAGAATGCACCCCCTACTATGTTTTGAATGGACCAGCCCACACCACCGGCCCCTAGGGGCCCCTTTATTGCTGCACCACCTCTCTGTCTCTCTCTCCCTCCCTCTGTTTCTCTCTGTTTCCCATTTAATTCCTTGCTTTGCTCTTGTCTCTCTTTCTGTTTTCACGTTTTGTTCACTCCCCCACATTGTTTCTCCACATATGTCATTCATGTGTCACTTTTCCTCTTTTGACCGTATTTTTTTTTTTTTTTTTGGACACATGTTGGGACAGCTGTGGATAGAGATCAGGTTACGGGTGGCGCAGGCACTTCCTCTGAGCTGGCACGTGTGTGTGTTGGCCGTCTGGTTGCCATTTACCCTGTTTCACTACAGGATGCTGAGCTCCAGGGTTCCTCCTCCACATTATACAGTATGTGCATGAGTGTAAGTGTGTTAGCATCACAGCAGCTCTGTGGGGCTGGGCCGCTGGGACCAGGCCCCTGCTTTGTTGGCTTGGAAACCCTGTCTAGTCAGACAGGACAATAGAGTGAGCTAGATGTCTAATCAGCCTAAAGCAGTGTTGTTAAACTAGAGCTCAGGACCCACAGAGAGCCTTTCTGGAGGCCCGCTGTATGATAAAAGAAGCCTGCTCATATGTTTTCACTGAAGTAGCAGTGTTGAATAGTCTTCATTTCCAACAGTATTGTTTCTTTTCTGCTTTAGATTTCAGCCATAGTTTGATCATAAGAGGCATATTGTTCAGATTTTACTTGTAAGAGATGCAGTCGCTCACTAACTGATCCTGTGATGAACATGCACTGCACTAAAGACTCAAGCCTCCTCGCAGTGCAACGTAGATAAAGTTGCAGAAGCTGTCTTGATACAACAGACAGCACTCTTCTTGTAATGTATGTCTATGGGGTTCCCAAAACCAACTTCACAGTGGAGCAGCTGCCGCCGGATTCTCCTGCTGTTGACTGTTCAAGATCATAGAAATTATAAATCAGTGTTTGGTCAGTGGTGTTGTTTGTTTTCTCAGGGTTCCTGCAAGACACTGATGATGGCTTTGTTAGATTTATTGTTGCCTGTCTGTCTGCCAGTGGGTTCATTGGCTAATGACTAATCATTAAGACAAGTGTGTGTTGTGTGTCTAGAAACAGCAGCAGAAGCTAAGGTGATTAAACAATGTTACCTCAATCTTTCATCCACTTTGGACCACCCGTTCATCTCTCCGTCTTATCCATTGTCTCCATGTTTTTTTTTTTTTTCCCTTTCTTTCCTCCCTCTCTCTCATTAAATCTCTCGGCCCTTTTCTTCCTCTCATCCAAACACTCTCCTTCTCTACCCCCTCATCCTTCTGATTCCTTCTCCCCAGCTGCACAACATTAGGAGATGAATGAATTAATAAACCACACGCGCACACATTGACATGACCACATAAACAACGCTGACAGATAGACGGAGTGGGCGAGTGTTTTGCTGTCATTAAGTGGGAAACACCAGCTCTCCATCATCATGAGCCGTGCGTGAGTTATGGAGAGATATCCATAGCTGTTGGCTGTGTGTTCATGTGCCACCCATGTTCACTAAACTGTGATGTCCAAATATCCTCCTCAACATTATCCCGTAGATGAGCCCGTGTAACAGCGAGTTGCATGAACAGATTACCTTTGATCAACTTGTGCGAGTATTCAGTTAAATGCAGACTGACATGCTGACAAACGCGCGCACACACTCACAGCAACCTCTGGGGTTACTGTGTCTGTTAAATATATGGTCACTGGCAGATGCATGCAGACATATATATGTGTGTGCGTGCATGTCTGGGCATGAGGGCCCACTGGGGGAAACAGGGGAAGAGGAGTGAAGTGAGTGTTTGATATTTGACAGCTGATTAAGGAGAGGAGTGAGGAGCAGGGAGCTCTGACAGGGGGTCTCCACGGGCATCATGGGAGGTACAGCTAGGAGAGGGGAGGCGGTCGGATGGAAGGGGTGAGACAGACGAGGGTGTCAATGGGAGAAGATGCAGTGGTGAGCGTTGACGGAGGCGGGAAGAGGAAGGAGGTGAAAGGAAGAGAGGAGCTTAGTGGGAAGGAGAAAGCGAGCGAGAGGACTGAGCTGGGAAACCGGAAAAAGGAAAGATGGAACATCAGAGGAGGAGCATGAGGAGAGGAAATGGAAAACAAGGTGGAAGAGGAGAGAGGAAGGTGGCCCGGCACCCTGCTGCTTATCCTTGAACACTCTGAGGAGGTCTCTCTTTCCATCTCTTCCCTCTTTCTCTTTCTCCTTCACACACACACTCAGTGCCCGACTGGCACACGAGGGTGCTGTTGCAATTAAACCTGCACAGCATGGAGCCCAGATTGAGAGAGAGACAGAGCAAGGGAGAGAGGACTCCACGCTGCATGAACAGTACCCCTGGAAGACAGAGATGAGGAGGGAGAGAGGAAGAAAGTGAGAGAGGGGAGTGATGGGTAGAGATAGGACAAAGGTAAAATGGTGTGATGATGGGGGGTAACGATGGAGAAAACAACGGTGAGAAGCACAGGAGTTCTTGTGGTAATTGTTATTGCAGTTACTTACAAGTGGTTACAGTTGGGCTAAAAATATTTATAGTTATAGCAGAAGCACTGGGAGTAATTACAGTAGCTGTAGTTTCATCAGCACCAGCAGTAGAGCTTGCGAGATGTCTTTCACAGAGGGTTGCACAATAACAAACTAAATAATCACAATTACAATATTGAGATTATGATTACTTATTGATTTATCGACTACCGTACTAATGTACAAATCTGCATCTAAATAAGATTTAAAATAATCTTCACGTGAATCCAAAGGCAAAATATAAATTGCATTGGTCTCAAAACACCTAACTTGCTGAATGTCTGCCAAGTGATTAATAAAGCTTCACGTGCAGGCTACAGTAGATGCTAACTTGGCGGTCGTGCTGCGCCCCAAATAATGTACAAATCTGCTTTCAAAAAAAGACTTAAAATAAGGTGCTTCTTCACCTGAATTTAGAGCATCTCCTACACGAAAATGTAAATAAGATTGTGCTCAAAACACCTCCCTTGCTGAACATCTGCTGCATGATAAACACTGTAACGCACCGTAAACACCTCACATTCAGGTTATGGTAGATGCTAACTACGCGGCCGTGCACAGAGAAGCTTCTAGTCTCCATATCGTCAGACAGGTGCATGCCCAAATAAAAAGAATAAAATAAGGTGTTCTAATGTATTATTTGCACAAGTTGAAACCAAATGATTTTATTGACATGGGCTGTTTTATGTTAGTAGAATTTTCTATTTCCAATCCAATATTTAATTAATTGTCCTCTAAATTCACCCCAGCAAGACTCGTTCATTATAGAACGATTAACAAGAGAGACAGAAATGAAAGAAAGAGGACTATCAATACCAATCTAGTTCAATGAAGCAGATCTGTGTTGAATAATGTTGCCAAGAAGAAGGAAGCAAAGTGATGCAGATGACCAAGAAGACGACTGCAGATGTTAGGCATTAAAAATAAAGGAGAGGAAACAAGTGAGATCTGCAAATTGTTAGATCATAAAGAAAAACTTTGATGACCATTCCATTGCTAGTTTTCTCATTATATGCAAATCGAAAAATGTGTGCTTTAAAGTTAGACTTGTTGCAAAAATAACCATGACACAGCCTAATACTAAATCACAACAAAAAATGAATCAGTTTAATTAAATGTACACGTCATACTGTCCAATCAAGTGCAATGTAGAGGTCTATATTAGCATTGCGCAGTGAAAATCCTCTGTACGTGCCTGTTTTAGTTTTAAAAAAAACAAAAAAACAACAGTCTTCAGCCAAAGTGTTGCAGAGAACTATTGTATTATATTTAATCTTTTTCCCTGTTAGTGTGTCGCAGCGCCATTGCTTCTCCTGCTGTGATTGGTTCTTTAATTAGCTCCTAACAAGAGCCTTCAGGAAGCCAGCGTGCTGATTGGATGTCTTATCATTGTTAATTAGCTCAATTAAGTCATTAGGAGGGTCCTCAGCTTCGCTTCCTGGGGCCACACTGGTAGCGCCTCCCCCCCCCTCGCACGCCTTTGTGTGAGTTAGGATAGATTGAGAAAGAGAGGGAGCAAAGGGGAAGCGATGTAGATTCAGAAATTAAGTCATTTCCTCAGCAGTGTGTGCATAATGACAGACATTGATGTTTTTATTTGTCTTACTATCCAATATTCAAGCACCCTTCACACGGACGCTATAAACTCACAAACACGACAAAGCGCTGCCGAAAATCACTGAAACTCACAGATTTTGGCGGTTTATTGGCGACATGGATCATTTGTTTTTGTTTTGTTTTTTTTATTCTGTGTGTGTGTGTGTGTGTGTGTTTGTCTCTGCGGTGTCCAGGTGTTATATAGCCTGTGGTGGTTAAAAACACACATCTGGAGCAGACAGAGCACACTATACCCAGATGTGCTCCAGTGAGATACACACAAACACAGACACACTACGTAGTAACAAAAATCCTGAGCTTTTACCGTTTTTGGTTAGAGGGGTGGAGCGTTTTTTTGTTGTTGTTGTTTTTGTTTTTTTTTAAGCATGTGTGTGTCTGTGTGTCCGGACATCAGCTGTGTCTGTCAGGTGTATTTGTACAGAAGTTGACAGATGTTATTTTGATGTTGATGAGTGTTGAGAGTGTCAAAGTACAAAGAGAATAGACAACAATGAAGTGCTGATACACACAGACACACACACACACACACACACACACACACACACAGTCTCTGCTATGAAGTCAGCCATGAGACAATGTTTGGTCAAGCATGGTTGGGTGGAGAGGCAATTAGCAAAAGCTACATAGGCTGGAATAGGCGATGTGTCTCCAACTCCAGCTGTTGTGTACCTTCGAATTAGTCAATTATTTTCACTTGCGTATGTGTGTCTGTATTTGTGCGCTCCAGTTAATGCAAACAAGTGTTATACGTGATTCACATCCACCCATGATTGTTAACAACAACACATTGTTTAAAGAACAAAAGACCCGAGTGTTGTATCGTCCCACCGCGAGCAATAGGAGCACAAATGTTGGCTATTACAGCTTAACACAAACACAATGAAGTCAACTCGACTGTTGGCTGCTGCACTGAAACTGTTGAATTGTGGTCCGCACAGTAATGTCCTTAAACTCCAGAAAAGCCCTGTTTAAAGTGTTTTTTTTTACTCCGACCAGTTTGTCGTAGTTTTTCACAAACAGTATGGGACTTATCAGCTTAATCTTAATAGAGTTCTGCTCACTGTGTACTTTCTGTATGCGGTTCTATTTCTAGATTTGCTGCAGCAAGCACATGCTTCTTACTATAAACAGCTTATTTCTGTCTGGCTGGATACCTCCATATAATAAAGTCACTTGGGCAGCTGTTGACTCAGCAGTATATGTTTATATCGCAATATATTAATCATCACAGACCATTCTGCTTTTAAGGTCTGTTTAATGTAAAGTACTAAGGATGCACAAATCGTAAAAGTCACGGTTGAGCTGTTGAGTCATGAATGTCACTGTCAAGTGCTTTTAACAACTCCCACTTCTGTGAACACACAACTGCTTTGTATCTTGTTGCTGCACCTCTGCATCGAGATTTAGGGAATTATTCCTCACTGAAGCTGAGATATATTTTCAGTTTGTCTGTTTGTCTGTAGGCAGGGTTACACATAAGCTGAATTTCACAAAACTTGGTGAAGAAACTGAGCACGACTCGTTACATTTTAGTGCTGATCCGGATCGCGTTCTTCAACACTGTGAGCCCAGACTTTTTGCCATGGTGGAGGATTGTGCAAAACAGCAGGAATAAAATTGTATTTCACACCGAAATTGTTTAATTTTGCTGTTAATCTGCAGTTCACGTGCATGCCAAACTGTGGATTCCATATGGTTCACAGATCGACTAACCGTGACTCAATGTTTGCTGAACACACACTAAAGTGAAAGTTCTGAGAAAATGGTAAATGTGAAAATGGTCGCACAATAAGAGAGAACTTGTAAGATCAATAACATTGCAAATGTTTGCTAACATTAGCCGCCATAAGCTATTGATCATACCAGTATGGCAGCAAAATACAGTGTTAAGTGGACCAGTTGTGGTATTTATTTCTTATTAGTTCAACTTTATTAGGTCCTTTAAACATCATAATCAAACTTTAAACAGTTTTTTATAGTTTATTTTACATGTTCTGCCATTTTCCTGTCATATCAACCCCATTCCACGTTGGAGTGCGATCCACAAAATTGTCATAGTGAACTCCAAATGCACTTTCACGCTCTCATGACACCCATTGGTGCACTTTTCTTATTTTTAAGCACTGTCTGGAGTCGAGTCCACAGTCGATCTTGTCTAGTCGAGTCGTCTGCTGCGTCTCCTCCGATTCCAAATGTATAAACATGAAACAGCCCAGCAAAGCCAGTCACTGCAGCTCTCTGCGATGCCCCGTGACTGAGCCGCGGTGCAGAATAACCGGAATGATAAAGAAACTACTAAAGCAGCTGGTGATTACAACACCAACAGTACGACCCCGCGTTGGCGGGATTAGACATCGGCCATTCCAAACAAACACAACAGGACAATCTGAAGCGAACGGACGACCGCCCTGCCTGAGATGTAAACCTGATGCACCACACACAGGTATATCAACATCATAGACAAACTGAATGTATCTTACTTTTCTATCATGAAGCAAATATCATAATGGATTTCTTACCCGTTTAAAAAAGAAAAACAAAAAAAAACACTCTAGCTTCCAGTGCATAATTTTTCGTGTTTGTTTTCTCAACAAAAGAGTCAACAACAACAACACAGAGCTTATGGGAGCAGCATCTATTGTGTGGCTCTGGTGTATCTGTAGTGAAGTGAGAATCCAAAGAGAATGAGAGCAGCGAAGAGAGAAAAGATGAAGAGTAGCTGTGGAGAGAGAAGAGAGAGGGTGATGGAAAGGAAGGAGAGCACCATAGAGACAATGAAACAATGCCCTCTAACCACTGCACTGACATCTCTTTGTTGGAAGTGTGTGCGCCTGTGTAAGCGCACACGTGTGTGAGCATGTATTAATATTGATTTAGCATTCTGGCAGGGGGTCTTTGAACCTCACTTTCCCAACTCAAGCCCCCAGGGATGTATTGTAGACACACACACACACACACACACACACACAAGAAGCGGTGTCAAATGTAATTAATGATATAACATGAAGCCTTGACGGAGAGACAGAATGGCCGAGTATTAAATGCGTGTGACTATCTGAGGGGTTTGTGAATATAAACACATCTGTGTGTTCTTACATGTCGGGCTGTTTGTGAGACTGAGAGACAGTGGCGATGAGTGAGAGAAGAGGGCTAAACTGTGATTCCCAGTAGTGGCTCTGCTCTGCATGTGAACCCTCTGAAGTAGACTGGAGGACTGTTTAGCTGAGCACTTGTCTATGCATGTGCGTGGATGTGCATTTTAGTGTGTGTGTGCGTGTCAAGCTGAATGTTTAATCCAAAAGCTGCTGTCATGTAGCCTCTATCAGCTTTTTTTATGCTTATTAGCTGCAGAGGAGAGAGAGCACATTTTGAATTTCCAGACAACAGGAGCCCTGCCATCGGTGTGATGAGTCACTGATTTCGGGACTTTACTGCAACTGTAACATTTACCGCACAGCGCATGCAACGGCATAGCTGAATAAATGAGCGACCACGAAGAGTTGAAGTTTTATTTTGAATAATAATCTGCTGTTTTTGATAATTCAGACTGCGTTCAGGCGTATGAGAATACTTGTTTGAGCTGAGGTCAAAGATACGGAAGAAAAGATTCATAACATCTGTAAAATAAATGACCTTTGGATGTGCTCAAGGTCTCTCTATAAATGAAATGCTCTCTCTTTCTTCGTGTGTCTTAATAAAAAAAAATGCATGTAAAATTCCGGATGTTACATTACCGGATGTGACAGTTTACGTGGCTCTGGATATTTTTTTTTTCTGCATTGTTTTTATCCGTCTGTCTTATCCATCAGTTGCTCTGTTGGTCTGCCTCCCTGTCTATCTTTGGGGAGGCTGTTTAGAAATCTTCACACACGCATGTACAGTACACACACACACACACAGACACACAAATCTCAAGACGCATGTATATTTGATTCCTGCCTCAGAATAATTAATAACTTTGTGTTCATTTATTTATTTGTTTGTATTTGAGGCTGACAGAAGTGAGAAGTGTGTGTTTGTGCTTGTGTTTTTGTGCCTCTTGTGTGTGAGGGCATGAAGAAGTTATTATTTTATTATTCAAATGCAGTACATTGAAAATTTACGTTATTTTTGCCCAGGTACACGAGCGCACAGCACACATCCGTGGGTTTGAGGCAAGATTATATACATGTCGCTGATCATCCGTCTATTCTGTGTACCTCATGTGAGTTGTGTCCTTGATAAAAATTGAACAAACCTGCAGTGGATCGGAATCAAATTGCAAAGAGAAAAGGCAATTTGAGAAAATACATGTTATATACCATACGTCTTGTGCGTACAGATTTTATTCTGGGAGTTAGTGTGCAGTTTTCCTTTTTTTTGCATACACATTTGTCCCAACTTTCCCCAGTTACTTTTGAGTGAGTTGAATTTCGACCCCCCTCAGCAAATCCACAGTTTACTCATAGGTCAGGAGATCAATCATTATAGAAATAGAAACAGTAAGAAAGAACGGCTTCTAAATTTCTCTGGCATTTCTGCTTTCCGCCTCTTTTCTAATGGTCCTCTCCCAGTGTGAAGGTGCAAAATCAGGAGTGTACAGTAGAAAGAAACTCTTACTCTTTGATTTTTAAGGGACTGGCACCAAACCCTGACATTTACAGTTTTAGACGGCTGTAATTTTTCTCCAGGCAAACTCAATTGCAGCTGTGCTGGAAATATCTCAGTGCCATATCTCATTGTCTTTGTTTCTTCCAGTATGAATAAGATAAAATGCACCTGCTAACACCAGCAAGTTTTGAAGTGTGAAAAATAACCCGATCTGGATAATCCATCACAGCGACTATCAAACTTTTGAGTTTCTGTTGTGGTCGACTTGCTATATCAGTGCCTCTAAAGTGTCGGTCTGAAGCAAAGTCTCTGACAGGAAATAAGCCCTTTAATACGCAGCACCTTCCACCCTTAATTATCCATACTGTAGCCCTTGGAGACAAAATAATTCAAGAGTAATTGAACATAATCAGATCATATTGGTGCTTAATCTCACAAGGTCATGCAGCTCATCGTGACTCAAAGCAGTTAATCGGCAGCTTGTTCCTTCACAGAAGTGACCATGCTGGTGCTGGTGATTCAGAGGTGATTGTGCTTCTTGTAAGGTTGATCATTACCTGGTCCACCCAGTTGGAGATGCCTTTGCACTCAAATGCTACCTTGATTAGCTGTTGTTGGGATATCTTGGGCACATGCGCACACTGATGCACTTGGAGATGGTGGCGGCGACACGAGAACTTCAGTGGCAGTTGGGCAGTATGACGGCTTCACGAAAACTTCTGCATTGTGCGGTTTGTGCATTTGCCACAAAGTAAGAAATATAAGTCAAAAGGAACAGAGGAACACATGCGGAGCGTTGAGCATCTTTTCGCTTTCTTCTTGCGGTTTAGAAAAGAGCCACTGCTGACTTTGTTGTCTTCCTCCACCGCGGTGCTGTTGGTCTTTCTTGTCCGTCCACAGCTTGTCTTTGGTGAAAGGTGAAATAGAGACAACCTTTCACTGTTGATACTGTATGTTTTGCAGTTTGCTGCCTCTTCTGTATTTGCTCTGTTTTCTTGTAGCAGTCATGTTTACAGCCAACAGGCATCCTCAATCTCTCTTGCTCAACCACCCACACACACTCACACATACACAGTGTGAGGCTGAGGGAGGTCTCTAGCCATGGTTGCAGGTATCTGGCAGGCTTTTCCACACATGACCTAGTAGTGATTTAGTGTCTTCATTAGCATGCTATTCCGCACTCTGTGTTTGTGTGTGAGTGTGTATGTGTGGGCGATACATTTGCGCTTTAGGGAAGGTTAGAGTTGGCTAGCTGTGTGTTAAAGTTGAGTGTATTTTGGTGTGTGAGTTTTTGGAATCAATAAAAAAAAAAAAAAATCTGGTTACAGTATCCCCCTTTGCTTTTGTATTCCTTTCTACTCTTTTACCCTGGTATTCCAGTATCTTCGAAGTCTGTTTGTTGTGTTGTTTCTATGGCCACAGCGTGGTTCAGTTTGGCAAGGCCTAGTATGGCACTGTGGTGTGTGTTTGTGAGTGTGTGTGTGAGAGAGAAAGACAGGCAGGGTGGCTCAGTGGGGGATGAAGCTGGCCAGGGCAGGGGGCGAGGACAGACAGGCTGGACCAAGGTCACTCTGACTGTGCATGTGTGTGTGTGTGTGTGTGTACGCTTCCATATCCATGTCCACTTGTCCACGCCGGTACAGCTGAGGATGCAGCCAGCTACCTTCTCTTTCAGTTTAACTTGTTTTTTTTGTTTTCAGCACTTGAACATTTTGTCTGATGCAACATGAAGGCAAATGATTGTGTTGTAATTTGTGACAAAAACCAAACATACGGACAAAAAAATGTTTTTGGTCAACTAAGACAACCTTGTGCTCTAAGAAATTAGTTTTTCTTTGTTTTATTCTGATATCTCGCAGAAGAAATGCTTCAGCCTCCCTCTACTCTCTCCGTCTTTCCCTGTATCCCACCATATATCCTCCTGTCTCTCTCTCTCCCTCTCTCTGTCTCTCTCCATATATCTCTCTGTCTCTGTCTCTCTGGGTCCAGATGGGCAGTTTGCAGGTTAACTGGAACAGCTGGAGCTGCATTATTAGCATCCTGCTGTGAGCTCTTATTGGCTCTGCTCCTCTCCTCCACCCTCCTTCTTCCCTCTTCTTCCTCTGTCAGTTTTACGGGTTGTGTTTTACAGTTGCACGGAATTAGATGTGGACGGTCAAGACAAGCGCATGTAAAATCACCTGTTTTTATGTTTCTTTAGGAATTTAAAATATTAAATTGAGTATAAAAGTAATTTCTTGCTGTGCTCGAAACATTGGAGGTGTAGGCTACTCCCAGGAGAGCTGATATCTTTACAATGTACCAGTAAGGACATATTTCGCTTCTAATATCTTTAGTTAGTGTTTTAAATGCGTTATTAGATATGATTTCTTATGAAAAGGAGTGTGTGCAGGGGAGGTGCATTTAGGGTAGATTCTTGGTGAACAGAACATTAAGCATGTCTCTTAGGCCTTTCTCTCCTGTTTTTGTGTGTGTTTCTATGGGTTGGAGTGTGTGTGTGTGTGTGTGTGTGAGAGAGAGTGTGTGTTAATGTTGTTGTTGTGGAATGGAGATTGGCTTTTTAGTGGTATTTGGATGCAGAGATGCAGTGAGGATAAGCCTGCTAGCTCCCTCTGACTCCCCTTGGGAGCACAGATTAAAGAAACAAACAAACACACACTGGTAGAGATAGACGTACAGTATACACACACACACACACACACACACACACACCAGTAAACAGCAGGATAGGATTAGATGGAGGCAGGTAAACACAGTCACACATACACACATTTCTGTTAACACCTAAAAGCAATGATTATTGAATTGTTAATCAACACACACTTCTGCCCTCCTCTTTTCTCCTCCTCCTCCTCCTCTGTCAGTCTTTTTTTTCTGTCTCCCCCTCCCACCACCACCACGCATCATGACATCGTCTCTCTCTTTTAGCACGATGCCGAATAAACTTTTAACATCTGTCTCTATAGAAAACAACAGGAATGTAAATAGCAATTGAGTGATTTAGTCATTCAGAGAAAAGGAGAGACAGTCAGGGGTGACCCTCTCTCCATCACCTTGACAACTAGATCAGAGCCTTGATTACGGTTGCCGTGGTGATTAGCCCTGGATACAGACAGACTTTTTAACCTGGATGGGCTGATGATTTTGTGTGTGTGGTGGGTTCTAATCTATCGCACCGTGGTGGGCTTGCAGGTTTGCACCTACCTTTTTAATCTGGCTTTTAGAAGTCCAGCTCCTTCAGTCTTTACCTTTCTTTCCAAGTTGTGCCCATAGACTGTACATAAACATGGACGAACGCTCTGTGACGTCCCCCATTCTTTTCCTGAAAAGCCGTTTTGAAGCTCAGCGTGGTGTCTCTCAGCTGTCACTATCTTGGCATTTGCCAGACTCCTCTTAACGAAAACATTATCCACAAATGAGCAAAAAGGTGAAGAGGAAGTGGAGCAGATGCAGGACGTGCAAACATCTTGGGATCCTGGACTGTCCAGTGATGGGGTCCACCTGTCCCTCTAGGAAGCCACACGTTCATCAAGCATAACTTTCACCTTTAATACAATTTAAAGAAGTGCGTTATATAAAACTTCATCACCAGTACAGTTGTTATCGAAGGTAAAATAATCTATAGAGACCAAAACTGTCTTTTGTATCAGACTTTAAACATGTTTATTTCTGCTATAAACGTGGCCATTTGAACATGGGACTCTGGGGATTGGGTCCGCCTGAAGTGGCCGTTTGAGGAACTTTTTGGCACTTCATGTTGGCTTCATTTTCTAACACCAGAGTATGATATGTAGTCAACTTGTCTGTCTCAGAAGTCTCATTTTACGATGTCTTGCAAATCAATCCTTTCTACTGGCTGTGAATAACAAGCTCATAATTAAACCACGGCTAAAACATTTTTTAATGTCTTCTGTTCTGTTTCACAACAATGCCAGAGACTGAATGAGCAACACCTGTAGTAAAAATAAAAATACCAGTAATTAATTAGGACATGCCCTAACCCACCATAAACCCTTTTATAACTCCTCGTGGATGTCTGCTATAGCTTCAACCAGCATCAAAACACAAACAGATTAACACACATACACATACCGTTGATGTGCATCCAGGGGGCTGTAGTTGTGTTTTACATATGTAAACAGATGGGAGAATGGAATGAGTGTGTTTAAAAAAATAGAAAAGAAATGGGAGGAGGAAAGGAGGAGTGAGGGCACAGGGAGGGATGAATGGACGACTAGAGAATGACAGGTACTTCAGTTTTAAATGTTATCCCAGGGAGTGGCAAGCTTGTGTGTATGTCTGTCTTACTGTCTGTCTGTCTGTCCGTGTGTGTGTGTGTGTGTGTGTGTGTGTGTGTGTGTGTGTTGATGGTTTATGCACACACAGTGATTAGGCTTATTCCCTCCTGGCCACTTTCAAGCTTTCAATTAAGATTCTAAACACAAATATACTCTGCATTCATTACTCTCATCCCTGCTAACGAGCTAAAAAGAGGTGTGTGTATCGGTGCGTGCGTGTGTGTTGCCGGCTTTCTGAGTGCTTATTGGAGAAAACGGCAATTCCCAGTTTTCCCGTGAAAGTCCTGAGCAATGATTCCGAGGCCCGGGCGATGATGTGTGCGCCTCTCCTGTTTGAATATTAATTAAATTCTCATTACGTATGATAATGCAACGACTTACATGTCAGCTGCTTGTTGTTACAGTCAAGTGCTCTCAAGATGACACTGAACGTCCTGGGTTGGTGTGTTTTTGTATGTCTGGGTTTCATCTGTGAACAACAGAATGTGTTTGTCTTTTGTGTGTGTGTGTGTGTGTGTGTGTGTAACATGAAAAGGTTTGAGGATCAACCAGCTTTCTTGCAGTCCAAAGCAGACAAGTGTCTTAATAAAGCCGCCATTTGAACGACTGCACTTAGTATCAGTGATTTATTTGCTTTCTCAGTTGCTCCCCCTTAAAGATCATCAAAAGAATCTTAAAGATTCTACATATTTTTTAAAAAAACCTATTTATGTAGTTTTACCATTAATAATATTCATT
>NW_007578040.1:563739-573346 GCF_000690725.1 Stegastes partitus | reverse complement strand
CTTCACCCAGCCTCTCTCCCTCTCATCCCTCTCTCCCCTGTGTTCTCTGTCCCAGCACAGGCCTCCCAGGGTTGTGTGTGTCCGTCTGTGTCTGTGTGTGTGTGTGTCTGTGTGCGTGCGCTGGTGGATCAAATGCACTCTGTGAGACAAAGCGTAACGGCAGGATGCTCTACAACTCTGTCATCTCACTATGGGTCACGTACGCACACACAAACGCTCACACACGGACCGGGTCTCAGAGGGGGACAGCACACAGAGACAGCGGTCCCCACACACACTGATCAAAACAATGTATTTGTCAGAAAAGAGAACTCTTTCATGGGACACACACACACAGAGGCGTTGGAGGCCTCTCTCCATGCCCTTGTTCCGGACAGCCCAATTATCTCTCTGCACCTCACTGTTTTCCCCTCAGTTCTCTCTCTCTCGCTCTCTCTCTCTCTCTCTCTGTGTCTTTGCTGTCTTTTCCTCTCTCGCTCTAGTTTTGTATTTTTTGTATTTTTTATTTTTCTAATCTGCGACCACTTTTGCACTCACCCTGTAATTGATTGACCATTAATTAGCCTCTAAAGTTTCTTTTGTTAAGCTGACGTCTTCATCGACGTCCCCCATATGCGCTCACACACACACAAAAAGAAATGTAATGCAACAACGCTCAAATTAAGCTAATAGCGGTTTGTGATTAGTACTAAAATGATTAGCTCGTTCGTCTGATTTGTCACTCAACAATTTGGCTAATTGATTCATTGTTTGAGTAGTTGTTTTTAATTCAAACCTTTGCAGGTTGCAACTTGTTCAGTGTGAGAATTTCCTGCTTTTTGTGTGTTTTTGTAAATTTAATAATTTTGAATTTAATACAGTTTTTTTTGTTCAGAACAAAGGAATCTGACTGTATCACATTAAACTCTAGAAAAATTGTATTGGCCAATTTAAAAAAAAAAAAGGACAATACAATCAAAATACAAAAATATGACAAAAAGTGACAGTAATCATTAGTTGCAGTCCTAGCTGACTGTGAATGTTTTGCATAAGACGCTGACATTAATAAAAATGACCAAAAAATCAAACATATCAGCTCATCCTGATGAGTAGTGCAATTGCCTCTATGGCTGAAGTTTTGATTGCTGTTTTCACAGCTGCAACTTGAATGCTTGCACTAACTTTGCTGCACACAGAATGTACCGGACTAGTGAGGATGTCGCTCTCTAAGATCTTTGTCTCTGGATAATAGGCACATCATTGTGTGCATGTAAAGGTAACTGATGTTTGACCACTTTCTCTGATCCTGGCAGCGTGGGAGAGTGCAATGCAACTTCTGAAGAGAGCTTTACCCCTACTGAGGGCATGAGCTTTAAGGTGCCTTCTACAGAGGCCCCTCCAACACACACAAACACACAGACACACAAACATATACATGCTGAGATCACTGAAGCGTAGGCATTACTTACTTACAGTATTCACCCTCTGCCTCAATCTGTGCCTTTTGTACCTCTGCATCTCCTTCTGTCTATCAATAATTCCATCATACAATAACAAAGCAATAATTTTCAGTTTCGGATGGAAATAGAACTTTACTTTTAATACAAGGAAAGGATTATAATGAAAATATAAAACATAGCAATTGATTAAACGGGCAGTGCTGTACACACCCCTCCTTCCCTCTTTCTCTCCACCTCTTTCTCTCTGTGTGTCTCACTCCATGTGACGGTCTCCTGCTGTTTCAATCTCCTAGTAAATGATAATGAAGCTCTATCTGTCTCAGTATGTCTCGGACACACTGGCGCCCCACACAACCTAGCAGCCTTTGAGGTTTGTGTGTGTGGAGAAGGGATGTTTGGGGACCGGGACCACGGAGCATACCATCTCATCCACATAAGCCCATGTGGCACCCACCACACACACACACACACACACTCCCTCACAGCTATTGAGACGGGATTAGGGCACCCTTGTGTCGGCCTTTGAGGCAAAGAGAGATAGGAATCTTTGTGTGTGTGTGTGTATTAGTCAGTATGGGTGTCATGGATGTATGATTGAAGACGTTATTAACCCTGGGATCCCCTGCAGCTCTGCAGCTGAAGTTCTGCAGACTGTTTGAATGTGTGTGCGTGTGTGTGTGTGTGTGTGTGTACGTTTGCACTTACAGGACATGAGATAAGTGACAAAAAGGGAAAAGGGACACAGATTGTGTTCTCCGTGAATTGTTTGTGAGTCAGGGTGTGTGTGTGTGTGTGTGTGTGTGCATGTTTGTGTGTATGTGTGCGACCCCACAGGGGGTCACAGATTGGCCCACAGAAGACACCATCTGATGTCTCCCGGCAGTACTGTCCTATGGTGTGCATGTGTGTGCGGCCCCACACAGTGTGCGTGGGCGACTGGGGCATCGGTCCTGTATGGTACAACGGCGATAAGGACAACAGGCGGGAGACCTGACCGTCGAGGGGTGCATGTGTGTGTGTGTGCATGTGTGTGTTTACGACGCCCACCTTCATCTGGCCTTTCACCATGGGTGCTGTGATGTCACTCACGCCTTCTTAAAATAGACACAGACACACAGAAACACTAGTATAATCCCCAAGTGAGGATGGAGGTTGGTTGTGGATCTCTTGTGTGTCACCGATCCTATTTGAATGCGATCTCAGTTTTCTTCATTTCTTACAAGGATTTCACATCAGTCATTTATAGTGAAGCTGTATTCGGTGTTCCTGTCACTGCCATGTACAAGTTTATTCTTATATCTACCAATTTCGCAGGGTTTTGTGTATTGTTTTGCACGGATCAGTAAATTACATGCATATTTGTGTAAAATTTTCTAGGTGTGCACAAAACATCTGTCATTAATGTTGTATTAATATTCCAAAATGATGTCATATGTTCCTGTTTTTATGTTGTCTAATCCAGCCTACACATGCGTGTCTGTCTCCTATTTGCAGAGGAGGGCATCAATCACGAGTGCAAGCTGTGTAACCAGATGTTTGATTCACCTGCCAAGCTGCTTTGCCACCTGATAGAGCACAGCTTCGAAGGCATGGGAGGTACCTTCAAGTGTCCCGTCTGCTTCACAGGTGAGAGACAGACGCACACACATTTACCTTCAAGGACAGTAGCACAGATAACTCCCTCTCACTTTTGTCCCGTATGATTTCGTGTTTTAAACAGATACAGAAACAAAGAGATGTGTAATATACTCAGTGCGATCGATCAGCCACAATATTAAAATCACTGACAGGTGAAGGTAATGGCATTGATTATCTTGTTACAGTGTCAAGGGGTGAAATATATTAGAAGCTCTTCTTGAAGTTGATGCGTTGGAAGCTGGATATGCGGGGAAGCGTAACGATCTGAGCGACTTTGACAAGGCCCAGATTGCGACGGTTAGAAGAGTGGGTCAAAGCCTGTTTAAAACGGCAGATCATGTAGGGTGCTCCCAGTATGCAGTGGTCCAAGAAAGGACAACCGGTGAACCAGCAACAGAGTCATCAACATCCAAGGCTCACTGATGCGTGCAGGGAGTGGAGGCTGGTTTGTGTGGTCCGATTCCACAGAAGGGCTACAGTGGCACAGTTTGATATAAACCTTAATGCTGGCTGTGATAGAGAAATATCAAAACACACAGTGCACTACATAGCATTCTGACCCCAAGCATTTNTTGCTAAATACATTTTTTAACAAACGTTCATTTAAACCATGTCTTAAATTTTCCATCCTACTTGAACCCTTTGAACCACAAGCTTCTAGGCTTTTTTTGTTTTTGTTTTTTTGCTCCAGTCACATTTTTGCTCACTTTGGGCTTAGTTTTCACTGCAGTATAAAGTCCTGCACCTTTATGAGAACAGCACAACCACAAGGACAACAAAGTTATAATGCCTTAAATCAAAAAGAAAGAAATAAAGAAAAAAAATGAAAATTGGAGTCAAACATGACATTTTTTAAAAGTGGTGTTCTGTTGAAAAAAAAACAGTTGATCTACATGCTACAGATGGATTTCCTGCTTCCATTTTTTAATTTGTTTCCATATTTATCTCCTATCGGCTCTGTGTATACACAGCCCAGTTCAACTGAATAATCTCTGAGTTTTTGTTCCCTGAGTTTTGGTTGCAGTTGAGTCAGATGTCACAAACGTTTTTTTGTTTTCACAGAATCTGTTAAGTATTTTTGGCACAGTTGAAATATCCTGATTTTAAGCGAAGATGTGCTTGATTTTTCAACAGAACGGCACATTACAGAAAGTTGCTATAAAGTCTTGCTCTCATACATGGTGTAAGTTCTGCATTTTTTTTAAAAAGATAACATGCCTTTCAAACCTGCAACGGGTTCTGAGGTTCAGGGGGTTAATTTTCCAGTAAAGTATCGAGTTTAGCTCATACCAATTTTATATCAGGAAAATAACTTCATACCATGTATAAAAGTTCATGTTGTAAGAAAACATGACCTTTACTTCATCTGTGTTTTATTCTTTTGCACTGATTCACTTTTTCATTCACTTTTTTTTTTACTCATTTATGCACAAATGCTATAAACAGAAAGCCAATGAACTCAAAAATCCATTGATGGGTTTGTGTTTTGCCACAGAAACATCCAAGCACCAGAAGTTAAAGCTAAAATTTATAATGTAACCGTATCCATAAAATAACCCACAACCAAAGAGCGCGAGAGTCAATGATGATGTACGATTTGTGTGTGTGTGTGCGTATCTACATTATGCACATGTGTGTGTTAGTGAGAGGCTTTTGGCTTCGACAGGACAGAGCGCTCCAGCTTCCTACTGTTATGTAATCTGATAGGGAAAATCCAAGCTGCTATACACACACAGGCTTTACACACACGGTCTCCTTCCAAGACACACATGCACTTATGCACTACACAAATATGCTCAATTTGTGCACAAACTGGTCATCACCATATGCTCTTCTCGTCTGCCAATAATATGTCTGTCTGCGTGTGTGTGTGTTTGTGCGTTTTATGTGTGCGAGAGGGAGAGTTTTCCACTGGAAGTAGTTATTACAGGGTAATGTCAGATGTGCAAATGAGGAATGCGTCCAATAGGGAAGGAGTAGACGGAGGGAGGAGGGTGATCGGCGGTTCAGAGCTGTCATCTTTCTTTATTAGTCGCATATGAAGGCTTGATTTGTTCCTCTCCAGCCTACTAATAGTGTTCATGTTTTGTTTTCTGTTGAACCACGCTGCTTTCTTTTGTGGATTTGATGTTGCCGGCGCTGAAACCCCATAAATTCCATCAGACCTTGAATTCTGCAATCTGCAAATCTGCAAAGTTGTGTTTGATTGGAAAAGTAACCGCAGCTCCTTTCTGTTAGTCTACTGTGTTTGCATTAGTTGCACAACTTCAAGATGAGGAGCCTTTTATGCCCCGTTCAAACCACCTATCTGTGTGTCACCGGTCACTTTGAATGGGTCATTGTGTCGCCTGAGATTGCTCTGTTCATCATTGAGGTTTAAACAACATTTGCTGCCACGAGAAACTGAAGCAAAACACAAACTTTGTTCATAAGTTGTGAGAAATCGCGCGGAATTAAAGTTGCAGGCTGAAATCTGACCTACATGTCTTCAAATGATTGGGTCAGAGGCAGTTTGTTTCACACCATGTGGGCTTCTTCTGTTTGAGGGCGGCCATAAGTCGTCGCGTCTCCATTCATCTGTATGTCAAAAAAAAATAAAAAAATCCACACCACAGTGAGACGGGGAGTAAACAAGTGATGAAAATATTAACAATTACCTCACAGAGAGTGATGGAAACCGAGAAGGGAAAATGGAAGATGAGAGGAGGGAGGGAGAATGTGTGTGGGTGTTGGATACTCGCGGGACCTCAGCACTGCAGCATTCTTTCTGTGTTTGTGTGTGTGTGTGAGTGTGTGTGTGTGTGTGTGAGAGAGAGAGTGAGAGAGGGGGGGGAGAGGGTGAGTAAAGGTGGGGGGCACTCTTGGGACCCCTCCAGCACTGCAGCAGGTTGTGTGTGTGCATGAATGTGCGAGTGTGTATATTCTCCAGCCCCCACACTACCAATGGGTCAAGCTCACCATCCACCACCACCACCCCATCCTCCCATATCGGCCCCCACCGCCACCCTCAACACCACCACCCCCTGCCGCCCCTGGTTGCCATGGAAACACACCTTGAGCGAGCCCCCCAGAGAGGTGCACACTCCTCCTCCTCCTCCTCCTCCTCCTCCTTCCGTCCACTGCTCTCTTCTTCGCTGCACTTCTTTTCTTTTCTCCCAGCGCCTCTGTTGCTCTCTCCTCCCGTCCATCCCGTCGTCCCTCGCTCCATCCCTCCCTCTCTCCCTCTCCCTCTCTCTCTCCATTTCTTCCTCCCTCGCTGTCCTCCCCATCAATCGCCTGGCTTGGTTTACGGCCTCTTTGCGCCTCGAGGGACCAAACACACTCTCTAACACACACACACACATAGCCTCATATAGTTTGGGGATGGAGGGGTTTGACAGGAGCAGGGAAGGGCAGTAATGGAGGGTAGACACCCAGGGGACCCCCAGCAGCTTATACAGAGACAGAGAGAGGTAGGGAAGGTGTGAGGCTTGTGGGCACTCCGGCACTCAAAGAAGTTTCCTATCCCGGACTAGTAAAGGGTTAAGAATTGTGTATGTGCATGCATGGAGAAAGGAAGGACTTTAGGGATCCGTCCCCCCAACGCAAACCGAGGAGCTAATTTATGTTGCGGCGGTGTGTGATGAGGCTGGCGTAAATGCGTCGTGTGTGTGTCGGCGTGACAGGGACGATGCCACCTGGTCCTTCTCCGCTGGTCAATTAGCAAAGCGGCGGTAACGAGAGAGAGGATGAGACTGATGGAGAGCATGAGCAATGAGGATGTGTGTTTGTGCAGCAGTACTGGTGGTGGAATTGTAATGATGAGTCTGACCGCAGTATGGACTTTCCTCTATGTGTCCACCCTCCCTCCCTCCCTCCCTCCCTCCTTCCTGCCTTCTGGCCATCCACACACATTGCATTGCACTCTCTCCTCACATTGTTTCTCTTTCCTCTTTTCCTCTAATATTTTCAGTCTCAGAGGTGAAACCTCATCAGTAATTCTGCAGCACTCAACCATTACTTGTGTGTAGGGTTCTCATTTAGGAAGCTCTGGAGCTGGGGTCAAGCTCTATCTTCTTCTTCTCAGTCATATTTGATAGCTCCCTATCAGGCTGTGTTTGCCTCTGTCTGTCTGATATGTTGTTTGAATCACTTATTTATCTTCTGCCCACTGTGAAAGTAATGTTGATAATTACAAGCAGGAACAGAATGCTCATTGTATAATGCAATATGGAAAGAATTGGCATCACATCACCGTCATTTCACTTCATCAACAGTAACCATTGTTAAAAAGAGATGCTCGGTTTCCAGGTTTGCAATTTAAAACAGTTCACCGTAAAGGCATAGAATTATCCCCAAACTTGCTTTGATATGCATTAGAGAGAGAGAGTAAAAAAAAAAAAAAAAGCAGAAAAGTTAATTTTCTGTTGGGTGGTAACAAACTCAGAGTCCTAACCTTCACCCAGCCTCTCTCCCTCTCATCCCTCTCTCCCCTGTGTTCTCTGTCCCAGCACAGGCCTCCCAGGGTTGTGTGTGTCCGTCTGTGTCTGTGTGTGTGTGTGTCTGTGTGCGTGCGCTGGTGGATCAAATGCACTCTGTGAGACAAAGCGTAACGGCAGGATGCTCTACAACTCTGTCATCTCACTATGGGTCACGTACGCACACACAAACGCTCACACACGGACCGGGTCTCAGAGGGGGACAGCACACAGAGACAGCGGTCCCCACACACACTGATCAAAACAATGTATTTGTCAGAAAAGAGAACTCTTTCATGGGACACACACACACAGAGGCGTTGGAGGCCTCTCTCCATGCCCTTGTTCCGGACAGCCCAATTATCTCTCTGCACCTCACTGTTTTCCCCTCAGTTCTCTCTCTCTCGCTCTCTCTCTCTCTCTCTCTGTGTCTTTGCTGTCTTTTCCTCTCTCGCTCTAGTTTTGTATTTTTTGTATTTTTTATTTTTCTAATCTGCGACCACTTTTGCACTCACCCTGTAATTGATTGACCATTAATTAGCCTCTAAAGTTTCTTTTGTTAAGCTGACGTCTTCATCGACGTCCCCCATATGCGCTCACACACACACAAAAAGAAATGTAATGCAACAACGCTCAAATTAAGCTAATAGCGGTTTGTGATTAGTACTAAAATGATTAGCTCGTTCGTCTGATTTGTCACTCAACAATTTGGCTAATTGATTCATTGTTTGAGTAGTTGTTTTTAATTCAAACCTTTGCAGGTTGCGACTTGTTCAGTGTGAGAATTTCCTGCTTTTTGTGTGTTTTTGTAAATTTAATAATTTTGAATTTAATACAGTTTTTTTTGTTCAGAACAAAGGAATCTGACTGTATCACATTAAACTCTAGAAAAATTGTATTGGCCAATTTAAAAAAAAAAAAGGACAATACAATCAAAATACAAAAATATGACAAAAAGTGACAGTAATCATTAGTTGCAGTCCCAGCTGACTGTGAATGTTTTGCATAAGACGCTGACATTAATAAAAATGACCAAAAAATCAAACATATAAGCTCATCCTGATTAGTAGTGCAATTGTCTCTATGGCTGAAGTTTTGATTGCTGTTTTCACAGCTGCAACTTGAATGCTTGCACTAACTTTGCTTGCACACAGAATGTACCGGACTAGTGAGGATGTCGCTCTCTAAGATCTTTGTCTCTGGATAATAGGCACATCATTGTGTGCATGTAAAGGTAACTGATGTTTGACCACTTTCTCTGATCCTGGCAGCGTGGGAGAGTGCAATGCAACTTCTGAAGAGAGCTTTACCCCTACTGAGGGCATGAGCTTTAAGGTGCCTTCTACAGAGGCCCCTCCAACACACACAAACACACAGACACACAAACATATACATGCTGAGATCACTGAAGCGTAGGCATTACTTACTTACAGTATTCACCCTCTGTCTCAATCTGTGCCTTTTGTACCTCTGCATCTCCTTCTGTCTATCAATAATTCCATCTTACAATAACAAAGCAATCATTTTCAGTTTTGAAGATGGAAATAGAACTTTACTTTTAATACAAGGAAAGGATTATAATGAAAATATAAAACATAGCAATTGATTAAACGGGCAGTGCTGTACACACCCCTCCTTCCCTCTTTCTCTCCACCTCTTTCTCTCTGTGTGTCTCACTCCATGTGACGGTCTCCTGCTGTTTCAATCTCCTAGTAAATGATAATGAAGCTCTATCTGTCTCAGTATGTCTCGGACACACTGGCGCCCCACACAACCTAGCAGCCTTTGAGGTTTGTGTGTGTGGAGAAGGGATGTTTGGGGACCGGGACCACGGAGCATACCATCTCATCCACATAAGCCCATGTGGCACCCACCACACACACACACACACACACTCCCTCACAGCTATTGAGACGGGATTAGGGCACCCTTGTGTCGGCCTTTGAGGCAAAGAGAGATAGGAATCTTTGTGTGTGTGTGTGTATTAGTCAGTATGGGTGTCATGGATGTATGATTGAAGACGTTATTAACCCTGGGATCCCCTGCAGCTCTGCAGCTGAAGTTCTGCAGACT